>NC_057804.1:86317236-86350322 GCF_018294505.1 Triticum aestivum
CCCCCTTCCCCCCTCCCCCCGGGCTGCGACTGGGCGACCACAACCTCCATCGCCGGCGACCAGGCGCTCCCTCGCCGGCCGCCATGGCTGCCTGCCGCCATGGCTGGATGCAGCCCGCGTATACTAGTGTTGCAACCGTCACCTAGAACAGCTTCAACAGCTGTTGAAAAAAGCTTCAACCATAGACAGAAAAGCTTCAATGAAACTGCATAATAAGGGGAAGCTGCAACCGTAGTTGGTTTTTGTTACTACAGGCGAAGTTTTTTGCTACATCCATCAGGCGGAGCTGCGACCTCACGACGATGACAACGACGATTTTTTGTTGCAATCGTAGTAGAATTTTGCTACCACCGCTGAAGTTTTTGCTACATCCATGTAAGGCAGAGTTGCGACCTCGCGAAAGACGGCGACGGTGTTTGATTTTTGCTGCAACCATAGTAGATTTTTTGCTTCTATCGGTGAAGCTTTTTGCTACATCCACGTAAGGCGGAGTCGCGACCTCGCGAAAGACGGCGACGGTGTTTGATTTTTGCTGCAACCATAGTAGATTTTTGCTTCTATCGGTGAAGCTTTTTGCTACATCCATGTAAGGCGGAGTCGCGACCTCGCGAAAGACGGCGACGGTGTTTGATTTTTGCTGCAACCGTAGTTTACTTTCGCTACTACGGGTGAAGTTTTTTGCTACATCCATTCAAAACGGTGTTGATTGACTGACGGTCGCCGTCGATATAATTTCCTACGGCGAGCATCAATGGCAAGGGGCGACGGCCGAGCCACAACCGTCGCCGTCAAGAGCTGCAACGCAGGTGGAGTTGTTGCATGAGAACTGGCGACGTGGACAGCTGGCGAGGGCGGGGACTGGCGACGAGGACGGGCGGCGAGGGCAGGGATCGGCGACGAGGACGGGCGGCGAGGGTGGGGGTCCGGCGGCGACGAGGAAGACCGGCGAGGGTGGGGACCGGCGACCACCGGAGGGGACAGGAGGCGCGGCGTCGCGCTCCCCCAAACGGGATCCAACTGACTGCCCGAGGAAGAAGAGAGCTTGGGGCGATTCGTTTTTTTTTTTTGCTTGGGATCCAGCGGCTGCGTGGCTCAAATCGAACGGTCCGGGCTGGACCGGCCGAACGATTCGGCCGGCGCACCGGCGCCTATCGGTGCCCATTTTAAAAACATCCACATGTGTGTTAGGCATCTATCATTTCTCCGTGGAGACAGCAAGACAAAATGGTAGCTTGAGATTTGGGGGTGGTGAAATGGAATTCTGGTACATAGTTAAAACTGGAGACTAATCATCAGATAGAAATTGCAGGCAACACAAAAGCTGAAAGAGTGGCATTACAGACTGCAAGCAACACATGTAACTGAAAGTGAAAAGAAAATGCAAATATTGAGATTTTTTCCCCCTAATTCACCATTTCTGCAAAAACAGCACAAAGTTTTTTTTTTAATTTTAAAACAGCACAAAGTGACAAAGTATTATATCTCTCTTAACCTTATACAGAGATTCTTCCCGCCAAACTCAGCAAAGTTTATCCAAGAGTACCTGGCACATCCTGAGCAGGTTCCCATGTACTGGATTGCAGAGAATGATGTCGTTTCAGGAACCATAGCAGCAGCTTGTGCCCTCTTAAGGAGCACTGTGATGGATTAATTCCTTCTCCAACAACAGAAATATTTTTTAGAGTTGCGACCCTTGCATATCTGAACACACAAAAGAAAGGTGTTTTCATGTCGAACAAATTCAAAATTTACAAATTCAATCAAATAAAGGTAAGATCAATGCATTAAGGATATAATTTCCACTTCAGCTCCCAGGAACAAAGGCAAGATCAATGCACTAAGGCTATAATTTCCAGTTCAGTTCCCAAGCCTTACATTGTTATAGAACAGGATAACAAATAACTTAACTGCGGCATATCAGACGTCAGGACCAGGAGATGTGCAGTTGATAAGCTTGAGAAGGAAAGGCATTTCCTTAGATACTTAGAGCAACTCCAACGTGCCGACCCATTTCGTCCGCGCGTGTCCGTTTGGGTCAAAATGGACACAAAAGTCGGCCCAACGCATCGACCCAAACAGACGCGCGTCCGCTTTTCGTCCGCCGGGTGACTCATTCCTAGCCCAAATTTGGGCCTCATTTGCGTCGACGTGGACACGAAGCGGACGTGCGCCTAATCCTCCCCCTGGCCCGCCAGTTGGTGGCACAGCGACCACCATTTCCCTCCATTTTCCAAAACACTCCCGCCAGCTTGCGCTCCCGGCCGCTTGCCATGGACGATGTGCCGACCCTCGATGCCGCCGCCGGCCTCCCCTCTGTCACCTCTGCCAAAGGCAAGCCCCGCGCGCCCCGCAGGACCGCGACGCCGCCCCAGAAGAAGCAGTTGATGCCCGAGGAGCGGGCCATGCAGTCGGCCAAGAGGAAGGGCTGGAGGCACATGCAGAATGCAAAGCTCGAAGCAGCGGCCGTCGCCGCCCTCTCCGCCGCCGCACAGCAGGAGGAAACCAATGCCCGAGTCGCTGCAGCAACGAGGGAGGCCCTGCTCTACCTAGGGTTAGACCCTGGCCAGCACGGGCTCGTCGGCATTTCCTCAGATGGTGCTGCCAGAGTCACCGCGCGTGTCTGCCACGCAACTGATTTCCGGCTTCCATGTCTATTGCAAGCCTCCCGCTTCTCCGTGGAATGCTCGCCGGAGGTGAGCGTGGTGGCGCCGTCCGCGCCTGTGCCCGTGCCCGCGCCCATGGCCATCGACCTCAACGCCACGCCGGTGGTCGGTGGATCATCCTCCAGAGGGGCGGGGAAACGCCCGCGGGAGATACCAGCCGACATGCTTCCCGGCGCCCGCAACCTGTTCGACAGAATGTCGACCGCCGGTGACGACGAAACGGCCAACCGTTTCATCATCGAGAACATCATCTTCAAAACCGGTGCGGGGGCTGCTGCCTCCGTCGGCGGTGCCGGCGCGGCTGCCTTCGATCCCGAGGAGACCCAAAGCCAAGACGGCCGAGCGCCCTTCATGCCCGCCACCTATGATCAAGCTGGCATGGACGACACCTTCATGCAAGACCAGGTCGGCATGGGCAACACCTTCCCGCTCGACCACGAATTCCCGGAGGATTATGGCCTTGAGGAAGAGGATGAAGTGGACATCAAAGGGGAGCCTTTGTTCAAGGACGAGTTCGCCAACCAAGTCGGCGCAAACAAGGAGTGCAAAAGTAGGCGGACGAAGGCATACATGCCGTCAGAGGACAAACTCCTTTGTGAGTGTTGGAGGGACATTGGGCAAGACCCCAAGGTCGGCGCCGAGCAAAAGGCATCAACCTTCTGGCTTCGTGTTCATCGTGAGCACCATGAACGCAAGAAGTTTGCGTCGTACGAAATGGAGAGCAAGCGTGGGTGGGTGTCTCTCTCGAAGCGATGGAGGGTGATACAACAAGAGTGCAAAAAGTTTTGCGCCACCCTTGAGAGCATCCAGGCACGCCCCATGAGCGGCATCGACATGAAAGATATGGTATCCATGCGCCCCTCTTCGTATCCGTTTTCGTTATGCTTGCATGTTGTTCATTTGTAGGCATTCCAAGCTTTGGAGGCATTCAAGGCCCAACATGGCGGCAAGTCCTTCAACCTCTCCCATTGTTGGATGGTCATCAATGGGGAGGAGAAGTTCAAGGCACAATATGCCGCCACCAAGGCGCGTGGGGGGGAGGAAGCCGTCGAGGAGCATGGGGAGGGCGAGAAGCCACGGCTGCGGGGGAAGACCAACTCCAAGGAGGACAAGCGTGATGCGGCGTCGATTGCCTTGCATGCCACTTTGGAGGGCATGATGAGCAAGAAGGACACAAGGGAGGAGAAGCACCGGCAAGACAAGGAATAGAAAATGAACGCCTTCATGGAGATCAAAAGGAGGATGCTTGAGCTCGATGCGGAGAAGCAAGCCAAGATGCTTGAGATGGAGGTGGAGAAGCAAGCCAAGATGTTTGAGATCGAGGCCACCAATGCCAAGACCAAGGCAAAAGAAGTGGCACTCGCTAGCATGATGACGGGGGTGGAGATCATGAAGGTGGACTTGAACACCGTGTCGCCGAGGAAGAGGCCATGGTTGGTGAAGATGCAAGCCGACATGCTCAAGTTCGACGACGGGTGATCTATGGCGGAGAGCGCCATCCTTTTTTTATATGCCGGCAAGTGTGCTGGTATGACCACGATCAAGATGGCGTGGTCGAACTCCCGCCCCTTTTTTCTGTGCTGGCACGTGTGCCGGCCGCTGGCAAGTGCGCCAACATGAACTGTGGCTTTTTTGGAGGCTGGCATTGTATATCGGCCGCTGGCATGGCGCCGGCATGAACTCCGGGCGATGGCATGGCCGCTGGCATGATCTATGGCCGCGGCCCTTTTAAAATTTATGGGCGTATATGAAAAGGGTCGCGCACGTAAAACGGGCGCGGACGCCGAGCGGGCGGCCGACCCAAACGGACGAAAAGCGGACAAAGCATGCGTCTGTTTTGGTCGGCGCGTTGGAGTTGCTCTTAGAAGTGATCCTTAAGAAAGGATAAGCAAATAAGAGCGGCATGCACCAAACTATTATCTATACATTGACTAACCAATCAGAATAGTATACTTATGAACATTTAATCTGTATGTTAAAACAAAGGCAAGTGTCCTCTTATTTGGATCATAGAAAACTCGGCATGACTACCTGAATGCTATTTACAAAATGATATCAGCACTACTCTGCAAGCACATGGTAAGAAAAAGGGAAGTAACTGGATGCTATTCCCAAAATGATGTCAGAACTACTACCTCTGTAACCAAAATATAAGACGTTTTTGCAGTTCAATTTATTAAACTGCAAAACGTCTTATATCTATTCTGTTTTATTTCTACAAATGTACATAAAGAATCGATTACTTTGGTTCTGTTAGGTACCATCTTCCTTCTTCTGTTCACACAGAAGAAAAGCCTACTGGTCAGCCTAATCATGACCACCTTCAGATTTTTATAAATGCACACAAGATCACTAAAAATATATTTAAATTATTCGCAACAGATAAAAGCACCCAGTTCTGATTCATACTGCTAGCCAACAAACTAAACGGTGCTTCAGATTTGTAACTATGTGAGTATGTTGCGGACCCCTTGCTCATCGTATGATTAAAATAGAACCTTAGCTCCTGCAGGTAACACTTGATTCCCAGTACATCCACACAAAAAAACACTTGGTTCCCAGTAGATGCTTCTATCAACTCGGACTCAAGGCGCCAGCTCGCTGGAGAGGGTGGCGGCCATGGCTGCTGTCACGCAGCCTGACAACAGAAAAGGGATAAAATCCTTGGTGATGTTAGCTCTTTGGGAGATTTGGCAGGAGCGCAACCACTGCATCTTCAGGGCTATAGAGGCGAGCGTGAGTGACGTGCTGAATGCTATCCGGCGTAATCTCAGCCTTTGGCAGCAATGTGGTGGTAGAAGCTTGCAGAGCCCCTTCAGGGACCCGCCGTGAGAGTAGGCTAGAGGAGTGTGCCTAGGGCACTTAGTTCTTCCTTTTCCTTCTTTTTTCTGTCCTTGATCTACCGATCCCCACCTCTGTCACCTTTATCACTGCTCTCTGCTTAATTTCAATGAAACATCAGCCATGACTGATCCTTTGAAAAAGAAAATGTGACGATATGAGGGTCTTAGAACGGAACTAATTCTATACATATTACCACATTCGCTAATCAATAAATATAAAGTTATATTTCAAGAGATTCAGTCTTTCCTTTGGAGTATTTAAGAAAATCCCTTGTAATTCTTATAAGGACGTCCATAGCAATCAAACGGGGAGGTGCTGACTTGCAATTTTAAAATATATACACCATGGCTGCTTCAGATGTTCAGTTATATTGGAAAAGCATGATGCGTGTTCAAATAATGGTTACTGAAAAAGAATCTCACCTTGTTCCAGCAGAACATGTAGTGATCCATAAATATAGTAAATGTTCTCTGAAATCATTGGATCAGGCCTCGTGGTTCCACAGGATAGTGATGCAAAATCATGATTTTTTTTTAGAATTAAGTAGCAAACCTGCAATGGACAAAAGAGATCAAATGGTTAGCAAACCTGCTGTTCGACCTGAAGCTAGTTTAGTAAGAGAGAACATTTAGCAACAAAAATATAAAGTTTTTTTAGAAGCTTGCAGCGAACATGCAATGAGTGGCACTGAATAATTCAGAAAAGCATGAAACGTGTGTTCAGATGGTTACTGAAAAAGGGATCTCACATTGTTCCACTTACAATGGAACATGTAGTGATCCGTAAACATGGTAGATGTTATCTGAATTCATTGGTTCAAATATCATGGCTCAACAGGATGGTGCTGTAAAAAGCACAAATTTTTTCAAGAAATTGGTACCAAACCTGCAATGAGCAAAAAAGATCAAATTGTTAGCAAACCTGCCATCCATCCTGAAGCTAGTTCAGTAAGAAAGAACATTTAGCAAAATCAGATGAAGCTTTTTTTTGCGGCGTGCATGCAATGTGCAGCACTTGATAAATCATTAATTCTGAACAAAAAGGACAAAACAAGAACACAGAAAATGTCTGACACTCAAGTAACTAATGCCTGAAAATATCATGATGAAATTTTACATGGCCCATGAATGTCACGACCGGTTTTCCGGGTATTAATTTCCCAGAAAATGGCCGTTGTGCTCACCAGCCCCAGGATTACTGTTAGCTGATGAGGCACTAACTTGATACAGTAACTCCAAGCAAAAAATACATAATATGTAGTACAAGACCATTCTGGCCTATGAGTACAACATGAGGTTGCTAGTGGTTGATGGCGGAAGCGGTTTGTGGTACATCAGCGTCTATGGGGGCTCCATTTCTCACAGGGACAGCCGACCAGGATAATTCCTATCTTCGCGAGGCTGCTATCATCAATGCGTAGACTCCGAGGCTGTTATCACAACGCTCCTCTCTGTGCAAGAAATCTGGCCAAGACAATAGCCAGGGACAAGCCAGTGAGTACTTTGAATGTACTCGCAAACATTATGAACACAGGTATAATATGTCAAATGAAAATCATGTTCAGGATTATTCTGTAGTCTCGATGTAAATAAAACCTATGATGCACACAGACAGGATTAATCATAACGATACTAGAGTAAGAATAGAATGCACCGACCGGGTGTCTGAAGCGACACCTCGAAAGGATAATAATTTAAAGCATTGCCACAGTCGGGCGTCTGAGCGACACCACATAAAGGGCTTATAAGTGAATTAAATAACAAGCATGCCACAGTCGGGCGTCTAAGCGACACCACATAAAGGGCTTATAAGAGGATAAGTGCAGTGAATATCCAGGAGGTAGGACCGTCCCAGGGATACTCTATAATTCAAATAATAAAATAGCATAACCGGTTAGTCCATAATAATAATAATAATAATAATCATATGTCATAGGTCATAATCAATGTTCTGGTTTAGCAAGTTCTCCTCTGAAGACCGACACTAAGACCGACACTTGACCCATCCCAGACTGTAGTCCTTAACCATGGACACGGCTATTCGAATAGATGTTTAATCTCTGCAGAGGGTGTACTCTTTACCCACGAGTAACGGATTCCTTCAGTCCATCGGGACTAATTCCGTCTACGGTCTTTTAATTGAAAACACATCTGACTTGCACACACCAGCTTAACTTACCGGTGTCTGGAATCACCCACGACACCTGTCAAGCAAAACTCTAAGTGGGGAGGCTACAACCTCGAATAGCATGGGATCAAATTTATATCGCGCGCTCTAAGGGGTGGCCTCCCCTCTCGGTCCCAACTGGAAACACCCATGCCCCCGGACCAGGTGGCCTGCCTACCGGCTACAACCGGTATCTTCCACCATGGCCTCTCTATACGGTGTGTGCTAGAAAGGGGTTGACAACTTACTGAACCGTACCCTACCTGCTGTAGGGACAAGTGGTAGTACGAAACAAGTATGGGGGTTACTGGAACAAGACTCGATCTATGGTCGACTCAGGAGGTTTAAGTATTCCCTGCATGATTGGCATAACGAATATATTTCATCCAACAGACAGAATCACCACTCATCATACCCCATCATGCCATGCCGGACACACTCGTCTCGTCGAGGAACTAGGGACAAGCTCAGGTCTACCCAAGACAGAGACTTTCCCGGCTTCCTTCTGGCAGGCACGAAAAGCATATGAGGATGATTACTGTCACAAGCATAACCATTTCCAACAGCAAGGAGATCTCCAATATGCATTCATGCAAATGATCGTATCACCACATAAAATAACGAGTTCTACGTATTAAGGTGGTGTTATAATCGTGTCAAATAACACACATAATATTATGCCAAGGTTCAGAATACTTGCCTTCAAGAATATGCAAGTGGGGGTGCATTTTTGAAAGATGCCTTCTTCTTCAAAAACCTAATTTTGAAATTATTCAAATTAACACATAGTTTCAAAACAGTGCAAAAAGGTTGTCTGAAATTTTTTCAAATAAATCTTAAAATAAACTAGACTAAATTTGTGAGAGGTAGGAAAAAGAATCCACTTATTTGGAGTTTTATTTTAAAAGATATAGCCAGTCAAAGTTTTGGTCAAACTCTGTTTTTAAAATAAAACAGAAAAAAAGAAAAACGTTTCGAATATCTATACACGTCGAACACGTACTTCGCGTTTACGCCTCCACTTAGCCAGCGTGGACCGGCTTGGGGTCGCTGACATTGGGTCCAGGGAGGCCCACTGGTCAGGTTTGACCGGTCGCCCCGCCTCCTTCCTCCTCTGGCCGAACAGGGGCGGGGCTCCGGCGATCGTCGCCGGCGATTGGCGGCTCCTCGCGGGCTCCGGAGGGCAGGGATGGATCCGCCAGTTCGGGCGGTCCTCCCGGTGGTAGCTAGGGTGGTGGGGGCGAAGGGAGTCGCCGGCGGTGAGCTCCGCGGCGGACGGCAGCTTCGGGATGAATTTGGGGTTCTGGGCTGCGGTGGTGCTCCGTCGTAGCTGGGGGTCTGGGCGGCTCCGCAAGACGAAGAGGAGTCGGGCGGTGGTGCTGGAAGGGTGGGGGAGGCTCTGTTCGGGACGGTTGGGACCGGAGGGCGGCGGCGGCCGAATCGGTCGGAGGCGAGGAAGGAGGCCTCCCGCCGTTGCTTGCTGGTCGTGGGGCGCGCTAGAGGGGTGGTACGAGGCTGCCTGAGTGCTCGGACGCGCCCGGGGGTCTCCTTTTATAGCACAACGAGGTCGGTTCCGCCGCTGCAGGGGATAAGATTGCCGGCCGACCACTTCTGCAGCGGCAGGGCGACGTGGCGGCGACAGGCGCTAGCGGACGAGCTCGTGGATGAGCTCGGGCTGTTCCATGAGCGAGCCGGCGCGCTGGTGTGGCTCGGGTGGCGCCGTCCGGGGCAGGAGCCCACTGTGGCCGGCCGCTAGCCGCCGTGGCCGACCTGACGGCGGCGCTGTGCGGCTCCAGGGGTGGCTCTGCGGCGAAGGAGGAGGCGACCGTGCTGGCTGCGAGAGGGTAGAGGCCAGAACGAGCACGGGGGAGGCGGCAGTGAGACGCGGTGACTCGGTGCACGCGCGTGCAAAATGTGCGCTCTGGGCGCGCCCAGAGCACCGCACCAGGTGTTCGACGCAATGCCAGGGCAGGCTAGAGCGCTCGAACGAGGCTGGCAACCAACAGGACTAGTTTAGAGTCTGCAAGAAGGCTAATGGACATGGGGGTTAGGTCAGGGGATCAAGCTTATAATGCCAACTAAGAATCATGCCAATACTGGCTATGCACACAAGGTGTTTGACAAAAAGTTAGAGGCATCTAGGCAGTTTTTGGAGTGGCCAAAATCTCCAGATCCTAGTCTCTTTAGCCCAAAGCACGCGCACCAGGTGTTCGGCGAAATGCCAGGGCAGGCTAGAGCGCTCGAACGAGGCTGGCAATCAACAGGACTAGTTTAGAGTCTGCAAGAAGGCTAATGGACATGGGGGTTAGGTCAGGGGATCAAGCTTATAATGCCAACTAAGAATCATGCCAATACTGGCTATGCACACAAGGTGTTTGACAAAAAGTTAGAGGCATCTAGGCAGTTCTTGGAGTGGCCAAAATCTCCAGATCCTAGTCTCTTTAGAAAGTAAAGAGGGTGGCAATGTTAGTTTGGCAAAAACAGAAACTTGCTAGTGCAAATGTTTGAGAAAACCAAACCTGGTCAGAAAGAAAATGATATGGTTTCATGGACCAAAAATACTCCCATGGGGCCACTCTCCTGGACTTAAGGGTTTTGTAGGGTGGTCTACAAGCATGAGAAAGATCATGGGTAATGGAGAAAAAGAAAATGGAGTTGTAGTACAAAACACCCAACTGGACCAGAGAGCAAAAGAGGATGATTTGCTCAAATTTTACAAAGAACAGTCATGGGTTTTTGCATAAAAATGAATTATATGCATCTACTGACATCTCTTTTGTACTCTGGGCAGATATCATATAATGCTAATTTCTGCTACAACTGATATTTGCGTAAATCGGAATGAAACAAATGCTACAGACTCCATAATCTATTCAACAAGGGTAGTGCTATGCACACGACAGATTTGTGCATGATTCCGACACGACATGTCATTTAGACCATTGGATTGCCTTCTGTGTGGCTTTGAAGCAAGTCGTGCACAAATAGTCCATCAACATCATGTGTACAACACATTCGATTCAACTATGCAACCTCTAAGTTACTTCTTTGCATTGTATGGATTGTGCTTTCAACTCTGTCCTTCCGTATGTGTGTACATTAATTTCGAGTGTACAACTTGCAGATCAATTTAAAATTTTCCTCTTGGCATAATTTTGGAAGATAATATCAGAACCATACTGTGGTAATTAACAGTATATTGCAAGTTCTCCACCTGCTCTATATCAAATTTTTGTTATGCCATTTAATTCTCACAATTTAACTTCATGGAACATGACAGTTTTTTTCACGAAACACCTCGCCTGATATCATGCCATTTTGTTCAATAATTGCCTTTTTTTCTTTGATACACCTTCAAAAGATTTTTAACAAAATATCCCGCTGCAACGCGCGGGGTATCAACTAGTTATGTAAAAGTGGTAACCCCACTTGAGCTTAAACGATGAGTATGACCTATGATCAAATGTTCTCATTTGACTCCTAAGTCAATATACTAATATATATATGACCTAGTCATCGCCAATTGTTTGATAGATGCTAGAATTGGTTGTGCATGCTTTGTCACATATTTCATTTGCCATCTTATTGTGTGAGCATGTTGGTGCATATTTTACTCATTCAAGGACATCCACTTGTTGTTTTGATTGTTTGGTTATTTTCTTTTAGCCAAGTGGATGGACAAGAATGCCTAAGAACCTTATTTAGCTATCTATGCTTTTCTCATCTCAAACTCTATTCATGCTACATCACAAAATTTGATCAAGTCAGATTCGAACCACTCTGTGTGAGGAGCACTCGGAGTCCCCGATTCGTCATAGACTTAAACTTCTAAAACCTCTTTGTGATTCTCGGTCAGACCGATTCCTCCATTTCGGTCCTACCGAGATCATTAAGTTGATCTGAGTTTTCAATCTCGGTGCAACCGATTTGAACTCTTCGGTCTCACCGATTTGCTGTAACTGAACACAGCTATGCATCTCGGTGCCACCGAGTTGTTCCACTCGGTCACACCGACAGGGTCGGGCTATATATAGCCACGGGCAAAATTTTGGAAATTTCTCTGAAACCCTTCACCCGCGCAATAGCTCGCTCTGCCATCGGAGGTCTCCGGATCGTCTCCTCTTCGCCAGCAGCCTCCTGTCGCTGGTCTCCGCCGCCGTCAACGGAATTCATCCCCACCGTTGCCGCCGTAGCAAGTCCACCGCCAAGTTAGGGTATCGACTTGATCTTTGTGCTATCCACATCTGATTCCAAGCACATTGTATTTTTATTGAATCTTGCCACGATTGAAACTCTTCTATCCAGCCAAAGTAGTCCATAGATTAGATGAGATTCAATTTTTTAGGGTTAGGTTTCCGCCGAAACCATCTCGGACCCACCGAGTTGAAAAACTCGGTCTCACCGATTTAGCTTATGCCATTGCACTAGTGACTCTCGGTCTGACCGAGAATTACTAATCGGTGCGACCGATTTGAGGATTCTGTGAAACCCTAGCAGTCTCGGTGCCACCGAACTATGACTCGGTCCAACCGAGATCATCAGTTTAGGTTCCAAAACTGCTTCGGTATCACCGAGTTTGAAAATCGGTTGATCCGAAATGCTTTCTGTAGAAAACTAAAACTGAACTTTTGAATCATTCTTTTGCAAAAATCTCTGCATTTTGTGATGCTCATCTATTCTATCTCATCTATAACTCTTCACAGGGTCAGCATTCAGCTTTCACATTATGTCAGATCAGAGTGACAGCCAGAATAGGTCAGTTGAGCAGATGGACTTGAGTGAGGGCACTAGTCCGTCAACTACAGATGAAGGGAGCAGAAGTACTCCTACCAATTTGCCTAAGGCTGCAACTAGGCAAAGGAGGAAAAGAACTTCAGATTCTGAGGATGAAGATTACAAAGCTGAGGAAGATGAGGCCACTTCCAAGAAAGTGGTGCTCAAGAAGGAATATGGCTCTGCACATAGCACTAAGCCAGGTCTGAAGAAGAAAGTTCCTGCCAAGAGGACACCAATGCCAAAGGCCAGAAAGTCCACTCAAGTGCCAGCTCAGGCTCAACCCAAAGAAGCACCTGAGAAGAAAGTCACTTCTTCCAAACCTCAGAAAGTCCCCACTGGTGAAACTATGAAGTTCACAATTGAATCAGAGGATGATGGTGATCAGGACAAGAAAAAGAAGAGAGCAAGAACCACAACTGCCAAGGTCCTTGGAAAGCCCTCTATGAGAAGAGATTCTGATGAAGAGGAAGAGGATGTTGCACCAGCACCTAAGGCATCTAAGCTTATGGGTGATGCAATCAGATCAGGGGCTGCAACATCCAAGCCCAAGGAAGCACCCAAAGCTGCCTCCAAGGCCAAGCAAGTTCCAAAGAGGAATACTAGGAGTATTCCAGCTGCTGAGAAGAACAAGGCCCCAGTGCCCAATGTTGCTGAAGATGAGGATGAAGAAGGACAGGTCCTAAGAAAGCTCAAGCCCAAGATACCAGACCACAATGATGCCCATCCTGTGGCTGAGGACATGAGAATCAGGAAGGATTCAGGGCTGAGACTGTGGAGGATGGAAGATCCATATGCTTCAAGAAGAAGAACTGCTGTTGACTACAGGTTCCATACAAAGGAACAACAGGACTTTTATGAAACAATTCTTTTGGACAAGAAGCCTATAGTCTGTGACATGAGGTGGGTCGACTGGACCTACATCAAGGACAATGAGCAGCACTATCCTGGAGTGCAAGAAAGCTTTGTTGCTTGTGGAGTTGCTGATTTTGTTGGAAAGAAGTTCACCAACTAGAATGATGAGCTTATAATGCAGTTCTACTCCACAACACATTTTTACCCAGATGGTAGAATTGTTTGGATGTCTGAAGGTACAAGGTACCAATCCACTGTTGAAGAATGAGGAAGTCTGATAAATGCCCCCAAGGAAAATGAGGATGACCTAGACATTTATGCAAAGAAGAAGTTGGGTCACAACTCCATGGCTCACATGTACAAGGAGATCCCAGACAAGGCAGTAGAGACTCGCAAGTTTGGATCAGTTCACTTTCTGCTGTCAGGGTTGCCAACCATAAATTGGATTCTGAGGCACACTTTGTTGCCCAAGTCTGGTGACCATAACATGATCAGAGGACATGCCATCAACATGTTTCATGTGTTTGATGTGCCACAGAAGTTCAAGGTCATGAGCCTAATAGTTGAAACAATCAAGAGGACTGCAGCAGATCAGAAGAGGAGCTGTGGATATGCACCTCAGATTCAGGAATTGATCAACTCAAAGATGGGCACAGGAAAATATCAGTTGGATAAGGAACATTTTCCAGTTTATCCAGACTTTGAGGACAATGAGGTTGTCATGAATGAAGAAGATCCACAATCAGTTCAAGCTCAGGAGAAGAAGGAGAAGGCAAAGAAGGAGAAGGCTGCCAAGATGCCAACTCAAGAGGAGGCATCTGAATATTTCTTGAAAACCAAACAGGAGCAGCTTGGTTACTTGATAGCATCTACACTGAGGATTGAGAAAGGACTGTCCACCCTCACTCAGAATCAGGAGAGCCTTGAGAGAATCATGGAACTCAAATTCCATGACCTTGATGTTAAAGTAACTGAGATTCAGTTAGTTGTAGAGCAGCTGCGGGATGATATGCAGGAGAGACAGGGCAAGACTACCACAAATGTGTTTGCGAGAGTACCCAGAGCCCAGAGGTCAGTTGCAGTGCCAGTGCCAGACACTAGAGCAACAACTTCAGCACCAGCTACTGCCCCTACAGTTCCAGTGCAAACAACTCCAGCATCCACTCCAGCACCCTCTACTTCAACTGAAGCCTTCGTCCTTGGAGTCATCAGGACACCACCACCAGAAGATCAAGCCTGAGAGTCGATCTAGCACTATGCATTTTCTATGAACTTTTTGGTAATTTGTTGCCAAAGGGGGAGAAAAATGTATAGATCATAGGCTTCGAGAGAGAGAGTGTTGCTTTTGTTCTCTCTTGCTTTATTTGGTGGTCTTTAAACCTTGTTTGCTTTTGGTTGAGATACTATGCTTGTGAGACATTGATGATCATGTGTTTGATCATAAGCTACACTTATGCATGCTTGATATTATCCTATCTATCTTATGTGATCACTCACTATGCTTGGTGATGAGTGCATGTATTCATTGTTTATTATTTTGAGCGCTCCACCAAGATGTATGTGACATGAAAGAGTAACCCATGAGCCTAATTCATTGTGCATTTGCAGTCCAAAGCAAATCTTAACCCATGCACAAATTTAGGGGGAGCTCTTTCTTATCACATACTTCTCAAAGCGACGATGCTATTCAATCTTATTATCTTTTGTCGAAGCTTTGATATATATGCTGTCATCAATTACCAAAAAGGGGGAGATTGAAAGTGCAACTATCCCTAGGTGGTCTTGGTAATTCATAACAACATATAGCTCATTGAGCTAATGCTATTCCAAGACTATTATTTCAGGAAAGCTCAATGAATGGCATGGCATGGATGATGAAAGTGGATCCCTCAAAATAATAAGGACAAAGGATTGGCTCAAGATCAAAAGCTCAAGACTCTTCATTTTACATTTTAGTGATCCAAGATCACATTGAGTCTATAGGAAAAGCCAATACTATAAAGGAGGGATGAGGTGTTGCTTAATGAGCCTCTTGCTTCATGTGCTTAGTGATATGCTCCAAAACCCTCAACTACTTTCCCACATCCACAAATGACCTAAACCCAAAGCCAAAATCGGTCACACCGATTCTTCCTATCCGGCGCCACGGATTCCAAAAGTCATAGCCACTGCCACAATGTAACGCCCTCGATGCGGCTATATCTCCCACGTGTCGAAGCACGACTTAGAGGCATAACCGCATTGAAAGCAATGTCGCAAGTGAGGTAATCTTCACACAACCCATGTAATACATAAGGGAAAGAGATACATAGTTGGCTTACAATCGCCACTTCACACAATTACATGAATAAAGCATTACATCATCCAGATACAATCAAGGTCCGACTACGGAACCAAAATAAAAGAAGAACCCCAAATGCGACAAAGGTCCCCGATCGACCCCAACTGGGCTCCACTACTGATCAACTAGAACGGAAACAACACAAAGGACAAGATCTTCATCGAGCTCCTCCTGAGCTTGGTTGCGTCACCTGCTCGGTAACATAGGCACCTGCAAACTGGTTTTGGAAGTATCTGGTGAGCCACGGGGACTCAGCAATCTCGCACCCGCGAGATCAAGACTATTTAAGCTTATAGGAAGGATGGAGTAATGAGGTGGAGCTGCAGCAAGCGACTAGCATATATGGTGGCTAAACATACGCAAATGAGAGCGAGAAGAGAAGGCAAAGCACGGTCGATAAAAGTATGATCAAGAAGTGATCCTGGACTACCTACGTCAAGCATAACTCCAACAACCGTGTTCACTCTCCGGACTCCGCCAGAAAGAGACCATCACGGTTACACACGCGGTTGATGTATTTTAATTAAGGTCAACTTCGGGTTTTCTACAACCGGACGTTAACAAATTCCCATCTGCCCATAACCGCGGGCACGGCTCTCGAAAGTTTATAACCCTGCAGGGGTGTCCCAACTTAGCCCATGACAAGCTCTCACGGTCAACGGAGGAATAGACCTCCACCCGAGACACTCCGATCAGACTCGGTATCCCGGTACAACAAGACATTTCGACAGGGTAAAACTAAACCAGCAACACCGCCCGAATGTGCCGACAAATCCCGATAGGAGCTGCACATATCTCTTTCTCAGGGCACACTCAGATAGGTCAAGCTACGAGTAAAACCAACCCTCAAGTTTCCCCGAGGTGGCCCCGCAGGCTGCCCAGTTCGGACCAACACTCAGAGGAGCACTGGCTCGGGGGGGGGGGTTAAATAAGATGACCCTTGAGTCTGCAGAACCCAAGGGAAAGAAAAGGCTAGGTGGCAAATGGTAAAACCAAGGTTGGGCATTGCTGGAAGAGCTTTACTTAAGGCGAACTGTCAAGGGGTTCCCATTATAGCCCAACCGCGTAAGGGACGCAAAATCCGGGAACATAACACCGATATGACGGAAACTAGGGCGGCAAGAGTGGAACAAAACACCAGGCATAAGGCCGAGCCTTCCACCCTTTACCAAGTATATAGATGCATTAATTAAGTAAGATATATTGTGATATCCCAACAAGTAAACATGTTCCAACAAGGAACAACATCTCCATGTTCCAACAAGGAACAAACTTCAATCTTCACCTACAACTAACAACGCTATAAGAGGGGCTGAGCAAAGCGGTAACATAGCCAATCAACGGTTTGCTAGGACATGGTGGGTTAGAGGTTTGACATGGCAATTTGGGAGGCTGACAAGCAAATGGTAGGCATCGTAGCATTGGCATAGCAAAAGAGCGAGCAAACTAGCATAGCAAAGATAGTAGTGATTTCGAGGGTATGATCATCTTGCCTGAAATCCCGCAAGGAAGAAGAACGAGTCCATGAAGAAGACAAACGGACGTAGTTGAACGGATCCTCACAACTCCGGAACGAAACCGAAGCTAGCAAGAGAAGCAAACCGGAAAGAAGCAAACAACCATGGTAAACACACAAGCATAGTCAAGGCACGATGCACAAACAAGTATGATGCATGTCTGGTTTAATGAGGCATGGCATGGCAAAGTGCAACAAACAATACTACAAGTTAAGTGGAGCTCAATATGCAACGAGGTGCATGTTGACGGAACACCACATCAATTATTTAGTTATCTCTCGTTTAAGCTACCCAACAATATTAACTGTTGTTAAGCATGGCAAGAGGGTGAAGCAAATGAAAACTACCTATCTAGTCAAGGTTAAATGAGGCCGGAAGCAACAAACAACAATTCCGGAGAATCCCCATATCATTTAGCAATTTAATGCAACAACAAGTTTAAACATTTTAAATGTTGTTATCATGATGCGGATGACATATGCAAGTTTTATGCAATTATTATGAAAATGTTGACATGAGCATGATACGAGGCATTTGTCGCCATGGCGGAAGGAAAAAGGTGCCACGGCGGTGAAACAAAAAGGGTGCCACGGCAACATATCCGAAAATGATGCCACGGCAACATATCAGTTCCGGTAGCTCACAGAGATACCGGTGCAAAAGGAGGCGTGAGCGTGTCATGCAAGATGGTGGGGTGATCCCGGCTTCCGGGTTCCCACGGGACGGTGGCACGGCAAAAGAGGGGCATCGCAAGGACGATTCGATCACGGTGCAAAACTCGAGCATCTCATTCAACACATGCATTCGGTCCACGGCGGTCGTTCTCGGCGGTTATACCTTTGAAGCGTGCGTTTTTGGAGCGGTTCGATTTCGGAGCGGTGTAGAGGAAGTAGGCGTTCACGGGACGTCGTGGAAGTAGTCGTTCGCGGCGTCGGTAGAGGTACATCTCGTAGTGGAAGTAGGTGTTCCGCGACGGTAGTAGTGGAAGTAGTCGTTCTCGCACGCTCTAAGGTCGAGGGTAGAGGTTCTCGCGATCTCGGCGACGGTAGTGGTGCATGTGACGTCGGGGTACTTGTTGTTCCGGTTTTTGCGTCCGTAGATGTACGCGGCAATCGTAGTGGTACTTGGCGGTTCCATGTAGTCGAACTTGACGATCCGAGGGGGTACTTGGCGCATCACCGTGTAGTTGTACATGGTTCAAACAAAGGCATTGACACATCTGGAGGGCATCGAGGGACTCGTCAAGGCCCTGCCTCGGGAGGTCACCGGAGATGCATGGAGGCAGCTCGAGCTGCTGGCTATTGGTAGCGTGTGCGGGCGGCGTGTGGAGGCGGAGCAGGGAACTTGGCACGACCGAGACAGGGGGCGAGCCGCGCGGTTGGTTGATGGTAGCCGCGGCCATGGTGGTGGTCGCCACAAAGCAGAGGAGGCCGGGACTTGGCGTTGGACGATGCGGTCGGCATCGGCCTTGACGTGCAGCAGGGGAGGTGGAGCTCGTGCTCGAAGAGGGGACCGGCGGCGCGAAGCGAGGGGACGCGAGCTCCATGGCAGAGGGAGCGATGACGTGCCTGCTCCCCTGCTCGAGATCGAGCAAGGACGAGGGAAGCAGAGGAGGTCGAGGTCGAGGTCGAGGAGGCTGGACGTCGGCGGGGCTCGAGACGGGGGCGACGACGTGGATCCGGCGGGGCGGAGCTTGGGGAGGCGACGCCATGGAGGACGGCGACGAAGCGGAGGCGAAGGAGCTGCTCGGCAGCGCTCGCTTCTGGCGGGGTCGAGGGAGGAGCGGGCGGCGGCCTGGCGATGCGGTCCCCGTTGGAGCTCGAGGGAGAGGGCGAGAGGAGGGGGATCGAGCGAGAGATGCGGGGGAACGAGGGAGAGATGGCTCCTGGCGGCGGGGTATGGACGAGGGGAAGAGATGGGGATCGGGCAGGGTTAGCTAGGGTTAGGAGGGATTGGTGGGGGCGGCTGGGCCTGGATGGGCCGGCGCGGGAGGATGGGAGGCCCAGGCTGCTGGGCTCCTTCTCTCTCTCTCTCTCTCTAAAGAAAATAAAAAAAACAAAATAGAGATAGGAAAGAAAAGAAAGAGGGGTTAGGGGAAGAAGTAGGACATGGGGATAATTTTTCCGGACTCGCAAAAATGAGTTTGACCCAAGAAAAATGGAGTGGGCAAGATTGCAAGAATTAAATTCAAAGTCATTTGAATATAATTTAAAAGGTTTGAACAAGGACTAGGATTTAGAAGAGTCCAAAAATGTTGAGAATTTAGGAGGAGCCTCGATAAATTGGAAAAGAAATGTTGGCAAAGTTTGGGGACCAAACTTGAAGTAGAAAGGGAGTGGGGATTTTTCAAGTGTGTTTTGGTTAATTCCAAAAGAATGGAATATTTAATATAGCTCCCTAATATTGGAGGATATGTTATAAAGAGAAGTCACCATGTGAGTCCCTCGATTTAAATGGATCGAAGATCCATACAATTTATTTAGTTGAGGTTTTAAAAAATTAATGATATGATGGCATGATGCAATGCAAATGATGCAACAAACAAAACAAATCACACGACGAAACTCGGAATAGCTGGAAGGCAACTGAAGCTCCGGTCTTGGGGCGTTACAACACTCCACCACTACGAGAGGATCTCGTCCCGAGATCTAGAATGGCACCGGAGGGAAAACGGAAAAGGAAGAGAAACGGTAAAACTAAGTTGCTTCTTACGACAAAGGAGTGAAACCAAAGAACCTTGCGAGGTTGAACAAATTTGAGAAAAGAACACAACGAAGGTGAACGAAGTTGAAAAACACTCCGTTAGAAAAGAGGGACAAAGAACATTGCGAAAACCTGAAGGTTGCAAAGACATGAATCAAGAGTTTAATGGACAAGATAGAATTCGAAACCACTCCGGTTAAAACAAGATGAGAGGGGAAGAATTCGGGCAGTACTCCGGTTGAACATGGAAGGAATAGAACATGAACTTGAGAAGATGGGATGTTACTTGATGAAATCAACAACACACTGCCTCCGGAACTATTGAAAGAATGGCACAATGGGTAAGAAGGATTTCAGACAGCTCTCCAGTTGAGAAAGGAGGGAAAACTTGATAAGATTAGAGAACTCGAATGAAAACACGACACTCCGGTTAAATGGATAAGCAAGAAAAGAACACGATCCTCACGAATCGAGATGGTGAGTGAAAAGAGCAACGTCACAATGCCTCCGAAAGAAATAATAGAAGATATATCATTGGAATAACAGAATGGAGAAGAAAATGCCAACTTCTGCCACAAATGAGTTTGGAAAGCATCCTTGCAAATAAGAATTGAACGGAGTTGTTGGAAAATCAACAACGAAAAGAACAAGCTTGTAGTGGGCTTATGGAAAACATCTCAAAATTATAAGGTGACAACCGGCCACTAACGGAAACAATTGCTTGTTTGAGATCAACGAAGAGATGAAAACTTCTTCCACCAAGATGATAAAGAGATAACTTGGATCATCGGCAAGCACCACAAATAGCAACATTCCCAATGGAAGGCTTTTAGGTGAAATATGACACAAGATAACTCCAACAACGAGGTTGATGGATTTAAAAATAACTCATTCTTAACAACATGTGAATCATGGAACATGAACTCAAATTATCAAGAATGACATAATACCACCTCCAAAATATGGTAGAAAGAATTGCACTCCGGATTACCATATGAAGAAAGCTTGAGCTCCTTAGGAAAGAATCTCGATGAAAACTTTGAGAAGGGAATTAAATCCTTGATGAACCATCATGTAGAACCTCCATGAAGAACTCCGGTAAACAAAAGGAATGAAAAGAAAGAGAAATTGAAAACACAAGGTGAATCCTTGCAATGATTTAGATGGATCTCCATGATAATTAGAGCTTGGAACTCCGGGAAAAAGAGAAGATGAAACAAATGAAACCGAGAATTTTAAGGGCCTCCGGAATAAAGAATTAATCACTTGGATGAACAAGAATAAGAATTATATTATGCTTATCCTTCACCAATTAAATTGATGACAATCAACGGATTTGGCATACTACTTATTCTCGTAGAAAGGATTAAGAGATATATCAAAACTTGAGAAGGTCTTCAACGAACCACCGGTAGGATTGGAACAACAAATGAATTGATATGATGAACAAGGAAGAGAGATCTTGAAAGAACCACCGTAAGAATTGAAAATGATTGAAGTAGGGGTGCATCACCAGTAAGAATTAGCAAATGAACGAAGGTGCTTGAGACAAACTAGATACATGAGAACAAAGAGATCAAGAACTGATTAGAGGATATTCGATAGATGCACCGGCAAGATAGGAGAATGATAACTGACGGCTGAGAATGAATAAACCTGAATTGATGGACTCCGGATGACAAACTGAGAAGACTCTTGAATATCTCCTGATGGGTGAAAAAGATTCTCACAATCGAAAACAATTATGAGAGGATGGCAACAAGCTAGCACCATGAATCTTGAAGAGAATAGAGCAAGATTAAAGAGAAACTCTTCTTCGGTCTTAAAATGATGAGAATGACAACGAGAAACACCACCAAGAATTATTGAGGCACACCGGAAGAATCAAAAGTGAAGAGGTTTAGCCAACTATGAAAAGAATTTGAAAGATCTTGGAGAAAAGCATTTGACTAATGATAACTCATTCTTACGTCAAACTTGGAGAAGAATTTAGGATAGCTTTGGGAAAATAGAAGAGTCAGGTAAGATCCTGGGAAAAGACCTGTGGGTTAGGGCCCACTCAAAAGAACACCGTTGAAAAGATTTAAAAGAGATGTTGCACCGGTTGAATTAAATGACTTGAATGAGATACCAATCTCGAAAGAGCTTGAACGAATGCAGAGTGGAAACACGAATCTCCGAGATATCTTGAGCACTCCGGAATAACAAATAGCAAGAAGTAGAATAATAATGAGGTGCACCGGTATGAGAAGACATTGAAATGAGGAAAAAGGTATGATCAACAAAACTTGACTTGAATCCACCGGAGAAGAGAAAGGAATGAGGAATGACGAACTAGTAGAACATCTTCTTGAGAACCACCGGGTAAGAACATTGACGGAAAAGAATGGAGAAACTTCACAAAAATAAAAGGATACTTGGTAAAGAAATCTTAGTCCTTGAGGAAAAAGGGTGGGTGGGCGGGAAAAACAAAGGCAACTTGGAGACGGATGAAACAAACAACGTTGAGAAGAACTGATACTTGATCTTGTGAATGTTGAAATGATCGGAACCACTTGGAGAGAAAACACGCCGGTTGAAAAGGATTAACATAACAACATCAATGATCATGAAGGATTGGTATTTACATCGGAATGTGAGAACACCATTTGGAAAAGGTATGGAATCAACATTTGACTTCGAAGCAACTCGAATACCACAACTCAAAACAAAACAAAGGATTGGCTTGCAAAATAAGCCAGAACAAACATATGATAGAGATTTCGTCCGAAGTTTTCGTGGTGGGGCCTACACGGGCTCGATCGTACAGCACCATCATGTACAAGGCAGTGCACATGACATACGAAGCGTCCCCGAGTCGGCATAGCCAAGGACTCTTTAAGACACAACGAGACTACTGTAAAATCGACCGTGAATAGGCGGACCACTAGACGTCGAACCCCAATTTCATATCATACATCAGTTGGAAAGATATCCTAAGAGCTACTTGAATTCCCACCTATGAAACTCCCGAAATTTTCAGGTTATGCAATCAGGTGTTGGGGATACAGGGGAAGCATAATATCTCACCCAAAACTAACAAATCCTACATCCAGCTGTATCCATCCTTCAACACATAACCAAGAAAACTTCGGAAACCATCTACCTCAACCTTCGAAAAGCATCCGTTATACAAGTTATGGCAATACTCCCGTACTCACCTCAGTACTGGGTTATCGGGGTTATTCACCAACGAACTGCATAAAAGAGATTTTCGATGTCGGCGTACTAAACTCAGGTATTCCAGAACTGCAACGATAAAATTATGACGACAACACCTCAGAGCTCAACTCCCCGGGACACTTCCACTAAACCCCTGACAGGAGGCACCAAGACAATGTTCTCATCATAAAACCATCGGAACGATTCCAAGATACCCGCGTGATCCTAAAAATTTTTTAGTGAAATTTGAGAAGAGAAGAGTCAAAACTCTACGTCAGGATGCCTTACCAGAGCGATGAAGAGACTGGGGAGTAAAAAGAATTCCTAACTCTCCGATATATATAATCCTAAATGACTCAAAATATTTTTCTAGACACAACTCGGCCGCTAAAAAACGATCAAGCAGTGGGGCTCCTAAGGTCGGGGAAGGCTCTGATTACCAACTTGTAACGCCCTCGATGCGGCTATATCTCCCACGTGTCGAAGCACGACTTAGAGGCATAACCGCATTGAAAGCAATGTCGCAAGTGAGGTAATCTTCACACAACCCATGTAATACATAAGGGAAAGAGATACATAGTTGGCTTACAATCGCCACTTCACACAATTACATGAATAAAGCATTACATCATCCAGATACAATCAAGGTCCGACTACGGAACCAAAATAAAAGAAGAACCCCAAATGCGACAAAGGTCCCCGATCGACCCCAACTGGGCTCCACTACTGATCAACTAGAACGGAAACAACACAAAGGACAAGATCTTCATCGAGCTCCTCTTGAGCTTGGTTGCGTCACCTGCTCGGTAACATAGGCACCTGCAAACTGGTTTTGGAAGTATCTGGTGAGCCACGGGGACTCAGCAATCTCGCACCCGCGAGATCAAGACTATTTAAGCTTATAGGAAGGATGGAGTAATGAGGTGGAGCTGCAGCAAGCGACTAGCATATATGGTGGCTAAACATACGCAAATGAGAGCGAGAACAGAAGGCAAAGCACGGTCGATAAAAGTATGATCAAGAAGTGATCCTGGACTACCTACGTCAAGCATAACTCCAACAACCGTGTTCACTCTCCGGACTCCGCCAGAAAGAGACCATCACGGTTACACACGCGGTTGATGTATTTTAATTAAGGTCAACTTCGGGTTTTCTACAACCGGACGTTAACAAATTCCCATCTGCCCATAACCGCGGGCACGGCTCTCGAAAGTTTATAACCCTGCAGGGGTGTCCCAACTTAGCCCATGACAAGCTCTCACGGTCAACGGAGGAATAGACCTCCACCCGAGACACTCCGATCAGACTCGGTATCCCGGTACAACAAGACATTTCGACAGGGTAAAACTAAACCAGCAACACCGCCCGAATGTGCCGACAAATCCCGATAGGAGCTGCACATATCTCTTTCTCAGGGCACACTCAGATAGGTCAAGCTACGAGTAAAACCAACCCTCAAGTTTCCCCGAGGTGGCCCCGCAGGCTGCCCAGTTCGGACCAACACTCAGAGGAGCACTGGCTCGGGGGGGGGGGTTAAATAAGATGACCCTTGAGTCTGCAGAACCCAAGGGAAAGAAAAGGCTAGGTGGCAAATGGTAAAACCAAGGTTGGGCATTGCTGGAAGAGCTTTACTTAAGGCGAACTGTCAAGGGGTTCCCATTATAGCCCAACCGCGTAAGGGACGCAAAATCCGGGAACATAACACCGATATGACGGAAACTAGGGCGGCAAGAGTGGAACAAAACACCAGGCATAAGGCCGAGCCTTCCACCCTTTACCAAGTATATAGATGCATTAATTAAGTAAGATATATTGTGATATCCCAACAAGTAAACATGTTCCAACAAGGAACAACATCTCCATGTTCCAACAAGGAACAAACTTCAATCTTCACCTACAACTAACAACGCTATAAGAGGGGCTGAGCAAAGCGGTAACATAGCCAATCAACGGTTTGCTAGGACATGGTGGGTTAGAGGTTTGACATGGCAATTTGGGAGGCTGACAAGCAAATGGTAGGCATCGTAGCATTGGCATAGCAAAAGAGCGAGCAAACTAGCATAGCAAAGATAGTAGTGATTTCGAGGGTATGATCATCTTGCCTGAAATCCCGCAAGGAAGAAGAACGAGTCCATGAAGAAGACAAACGGACGTAGTTGAACGGATCCTCACAACTCCGGAACGAAACCGAAGCTAGCAAGAGAAGCAAACCGGAAAGAAGCAAACAACCATGGTAAACACACAAGCATAGTCAAGGCACGATGCACAAACAAGTATGATGCATGTCTGGTTTAATGAGGCATGGCATGGCAAAGTGCAACAAACAATACTACAAGTTAAGTGGAGCTCAATATGCAACGAGGTGCATGTTGACGGAACACCACATCAATTATTTAGTTATCTCTCGTTTAAGCTACCCAACAATATTAACTGTTGTTAAGCATGGCAAGAGGGTGAAGCAAATGAAAACTACCTATCTAGTCAAGGTTAAATGAGGCCGGAAGCAACAAACAACAATTCCGGAGAATCCCCATATCATTTAGCAATTTAATGCAACAACAAGTTTAAACATTTTAAATGTTGTTATCATGATGCGGATGACATATGCAAGTTTTATGCAATTATTATGAAAATGTTGACATGAGCATGATACGAGGCATTTGTCGCCATGGCGGAAGGAAAAAGGTGCCACGGCGGTGAAACAAAAAGGGTGCCACGGCAACATATCCGAAAATGATGCCACGACAACATATCAGTTCCGGTAGCTCACAGAGATACCGGTGCAAAAGGAGGCGTGAGCGTGTCATGCAAGATGGTGGGGTGATCCCGGCTTCCGGGTTCCCACGGGATGGTGGCACGGCAAAAGAGGGGCATCGCAAGGACGATTCGATCACGGTGCAAAACTCGAGCATCTCATTCAACACATGCATTCGGTCCACGGCGGTCGTTCTCGGCGGTTATACCTTTGAAGCGTGCGTTTTTGGAGCGGTTCGATTTCGGAGCGGTGTAGAGGAAGTAGGCGTTCACAGGACGTCGTGGAAGTAGTCGTTCGCGGCGTCGGTAGAGGTACATCTCGTAGTGGAAGTAGGTGTTCCGCGACGGTAGTAGTGGAAGTAGTCGTTCTCGCACGCTCTAAGGTCGAGGGTAGAGGTTCTCGCGATCTCGGCGACGGTAGTGGTGCATGTGACGTCGGGGTACTTGTTGTTCCGGTTTTTGCGTCCGTAGATGTACGCGGCAATCGTAGTGGTACTTGGCGGTTCCATGTAGTCGAACTTGACGATCCGAGGGGGTACTTGGCGCATCACCGTGTAGTTGTACATGGTTCAAACAAAGGCATTGACACATCTGGAGGGCATCGAGGGACTCGTCAAGGCCCTGCCTCGGGAGGTCACCGGAGATGCATGGAGGCAGCTCGAGCTGCTGGCTGTTGGTAGCGTGTGCGGGCGGCGTGTGGAGGCGGAGCAGGGAACTTGGCACGACCGAGACAGGGGGCGAGCCGCGTGGTTGGTTGATGGTAGCCGCGGCCATGGTGGTGGTCGCCACAAAGCAGAGGAGGCCGGGACTTGGCGTTGGACGATGCGGTCGGCATCGGCCTTGACGTGCAGCAGGGGAGGTGGAGCTCGTGCTCAAAGAGGAGACCGGCGGCGCGACGCGAGGGGACGCGAGCTCCATGGCAGAGGGAGCGATGACGTGCCTGCTCCCCTGCTCGAGATCGAGCGAGGACGAGGGAAGCAGAGGAGGTCGAGGTCGAGGTCGAGGAGGCTGGACGTCGGCGGGGCTCGAGACGGGGGAGACGACGTGGATCCGGCGGGGCGGAGCTTGGGGAGGCGACGCCATGGAGGACGGCGACGAAGCGGAGGCGAAGGAGCTGCTCGGCAGCGCTCGCTTCTGGCGGGGTCGAGGGAGGAGCGGGCGGCGGCCTGGCGATGCGGTCCCCGTTGGAGCTCGAGGGAGAGGGCGAGAGGAGGGGGATCGAGCGAGAGATGCGGGGGAACGAGGGAGAGATGGCTCCTGGCGGCGGGGTATGGACGAGGGGAAGAGATGGGGATCGGGCAGGGTTAGCTAGGGTTAGGAGGGATTGGTGGGGGCGGCTGGGCCTAGATGGGCCGGCGCGGGAGGATGCGAGGCCCAGGCTGCTGGGCTCCTTCTCTCTCTCTCTCTAAAGAAAATAAAAAAACAAAACAGAGATAGGAAAGAAAAGAAAGAGGGGTTAGGGGAAGAAGTAGGACATGGGGATAATTTTTCCGGACTCGCAAAAATGAGTTTGACCCAAGAAAAATGGAGTGGGCAAGATTGCAAGAATTAAATTCAAAGTCATTTGAATATAATTTAAAAGGTTTGAACAAGGACTAGGATTTAGAAGAGTCCAAAAATGTTGAGAATTTAGGAGGAGCCTCGATAAATTGGAAAAGAAATGTTGGCAAAGTTTGGGGACCAAACTTGAAGTAGAAAGGGAGTCGGGATTTTTCAAGTGTGTTTTGGTTAATTCCAAAAGAATGGAATATTTAATATAGCTCCCTAATATTGGAGGATATGTTATAAAGAGAAGTCACCATGTGAGTCCCTCGATTTAAATGGATCGAAGATCCATACAATTTATTTAGTTGAGGTTTTAAAAAATTAATGATATGATGGCATGATGCAATGCAAATGATGCAACAAACAAAACAAATCACACGACGAAACTCGGAATAGCTGGAAGGCAACTGAAGCTCCGGTCTTGGGGCGTTACACACAAACCCTAAGCAAATCGGTCTTACCGATAGGGATCTCGGTCTCACTGAGATGGGGTTGTAATCTCTCTGTTTCCCTTCGTAACATTTCGGTCTAATCGAAGTGAGCGATCGGTCCCACCGAGATTGCAATGTAAACTCTCTGTTTCCCTTTTATAACATTTCGGTCTCACCGAAAAGAGCAAATCGGTCCCACCGAGTTTACTTGACCAACTCTCTGGAAAGCTTATTACCAAATCGGTCTCACCGAGTTTTTGTAATCGGTCTTACCGAGATTACTTTATGCCCTAACCCTAACCTAATCGGTCTCACCGAGATGCATGTCAGTCCCACCGAAAATCACTAACGGTCACTAGGTTTACTAAATCGGTCCGACCGAGTTTAACAATTCGGTCCCACCGAGTTTGGTAAATTGTGTGTAACGGTTAGATTTTGTGTGGAGGCTATATATACCCCTCCACCTCCTCTTCATTCATGGAGAGAGCCATCAGAACGAACCTACACTTCCAACTTACCATTTTTGAGAGAGAACCACCTACTCATGTGTTGAGGCTAAGATATTCCATTCCTACCATATGAATCTTGATCTCTAGCCTTCCCCAAGTTGCTTTCCACTCAAATCTTCTTTCCACCAAATCCAAAACCTATGAGAGAGAGTTGAGTGTTGGGGAGACTATCATTTGAAGCACAAGAGCAAGGAGTTCATCATCAACGCACCATTTGTTACTTCTTGGAGAGTGGTGTCTCCTAGATTGGCTAGGTGTCACTTGGGAGCCTCCGACAAGATTGTGGAGTTGAACCAAGGAGTTTGTAAGGGCAAGGAGATCGCCTACTTCGTGAAGATCTACCGCTAGTGAGGCAAGTCCTTCGTGGGCGGCGGCCATGGTGGGATAGACAAGGTTGCTTCTTCGTGGACCCTTCGTGGGTGGAGCCCTCCGTGGACTCGCGCAGCCGTTACCCTTCGTGGGTTGAAGTATCCATCAACGTGGATGTACGATAGCACCACCTATCAGAACCACGCCAAAAACATCCGTGTCTCCAATTGCGTTTGAATCCTCCAAACCCTTCCCTTTACTTTCTTGCAAGTTGCATGCTTTAATTTCCGCTGCCTATATACTCTTTGCATGCTTGCTTGAATTGTGTGATGATTGCTTGACTTGTCCTAAAATAGTTAAAATCTGCCAAACTCTAAAATTGGGAAAATGTTAAGTTTTTATTGGTCAAGTAGTCTAATCACCCCCCTCTAGACATACTTCAAGGTCATACAGTAGGGTCTACACACTTAATGTTCGGTGACCTAGAGTTATAATGAGAAATCGTATGTGGTTACCGAAAGTTGTTTGGAGTCCCGAATGAGATCCCGAACGTCATGAGGAGTTCCGGAATGGTCCGGAGGTGAAGATTTATATACGGGAAGTCCAGTTTCAGTCACCGGAAGGTTTCGGGGTTATCGGTTGTACCGGGACCATCGAAAGGTGTTCGAGGGTCCACCGGGTGGGGCCACATACCTCGGGGGGGGGCAAGTGGGCTGAATATGGGTGGGTACCAGCCCCCTAGTGGGCTGGTGAGCCCTCCCAAGGGCCCAAAGCGCCTAGGGTTGGAAACCCTAGGGGTGGGGGCGCCTCCCACCTGCTTGGGGGGCAAGTTTCCCCCCTTGACCGCCGCCCCCCTCTAGATGCATCTAGGGGGGCCGCCCCCACTTCCCTTTCCCTTATAAATAGTGAGGGGGTGGGAGGGCAGCCGCAACCCTTCCCCTGGCGCAGCCCTTCCCCCCTTCCAACTCCTCCTCCTCCATAGTGCTTAGCGAAGCTCTGCCAGAGAACCACGAGCTCCACCACCACGTCGTCGTGCTACTGGAGTTCTCCCTCAACTTCTCCTTCCCACTTGCTGGATCAAGAAGGAGGAGACGTCCCCAGGCTGTACATGTGTTGAACACGGAGGCGCCGTCCGTTCGGTGCTTGGATCAGATCTTCCGCGATTTGAATCGCCGCGAGTACGACTCCATCAACCGCGTTCTTGTAACGCTTCCGCTTAGCAATCTTCAAGGGTATGAAGATGCACTCCCTCTCTCTCGTTGCTAGCATCTCCTAGATTGATCTTGGTGGCACATAGAATTTTTTTTGAATTATTACTGCATTCCCCAATAGTGTCATCATGAGTTAGGTCTATGCGTAGATTCTATGCATGAGTAGAACACAAGTAGTTGTGGGCGATGATTTGGTCAATTTGCTTACCGTTACTAGTCCTATCTTGATTCGGCGATATTGTGGGATGAAGCGGCCCGGACCGACCTTACACGTACGCTTATGTGAGACAGGTTCCACCGACTGACATGCACTTGTTGCATAAGCTGACTAGCGGGTGTCTGTCTCTCCCATTTTAGTCGGATCGGATTTGATGAAGAGGGTCCTTATGAAGGGTAAATAACAATTGGCATATCATCGTTGTGGCTTTTGCATAGGTAAGAAACGTTCTTGCTATAAACCCATAACATCCACGTAAAACATGCAATAACAATTAGAGGACGTCTAACTTGTTTTTGCAGGGTATGCTATGTGATGTGATGTGGCCAAAAGGATATGATGAATTATATATGTGATGTATGAGATTGATCATGTTCCTGTAATAGGAATCACGACTTGCATATCGATGAGTATGACAACCGGCAGGAGCCATTGAAGTTGTCTTAATTTATTGTATGACATGCGAGTCAATATAAGCGCCATGTAATTACTTTACTTTATTGCTAACCGTTAGCCATAGTAGTACAAGTAATAGTTGGCGAGACAACTTCATGAAGACACGATGATGGAGATCATGGTGTCATGCCGGGTGACGATGGTGATCATGCCACGCCTCGAAGATGGAGATCAAAAACGCAATATGATATTGGCCATATCATGTCACTTACGATTTGCATGTGATGTTTGTCATGTTTACATCTTATTTGCTTAGAACGACGGTAGCATAAATAAGATGACCCCTCACTAAAATTTCAACAAATGTGTTCCCCCTAACTATGCACCGTTGCAAAGGTTCGTTGTTTCGAAGCACCGCGTGATTATCGGGTGTGATAGATTCTAACGTTCGCATACAACGGGTGTAAGCCATATTTACACATGCGAAACACTTAGGTTGACTTGACGAGCCTAGTATATACAGACATGGCCTCGGAACACGAGAGACCGAAAAGGTCGAACATGAGTCGTATGATAGATGCGATCAACATGGCGATGTTCACCGTTGATGACTAGTCCGTCTCACGTGATGATCGGACACGGCCTAGTCGATTCAGATCATGTATCACTTAGATGGCTAGAGGGATGTCTATCTGAGTGTGATATAAACTGAACCTCGTAGGCGACATCCGATCTATTGTTACGACCCGATCTTTCACGACACTCCACCACCAATAGTAGCAACCTCTCGCCCGCGCATGCGATGTACACGAAATAGAGGGTTTGAACCTTGCGGCTCAGCACAAGAAAACCAATCTCGACGACGGTACTCACGTGCAAAACAATTTTCTCAAAGAGAAATCGCAACACAGAGGTTTTCTAAAGCTTCCTCCAAAACTTAAGGATTTTTAGACAGCTTCCCCCAAAACTGAATACGGGTATTTACCCTAAAAATACATCGTGTTTATTCATAAAAATATAACATGGTTTTACATGGCCGTACTATGCCTATTTAAACCTATATAAGGACCCTAGCCAACTGCCTCTAGGATGTTCCCTCGAATGTGCCATTCGTGGCCGTCAGATCGGGGTAAAAATCCCACCTTGGCTCTCCTCATCCATTAGATATTCACTGCGAGTTTCACCTTGTTGTTTCTTTCACGTGTGTATGACGAGTGGGCCGCTTTCTCGGTGGGGTCGCTATGTGTTGGCTGGGTGCGGGGTGAAACGGTGCGGCTGGTCGTTCATCCCGAAAAGCCCATTGGTCGCCCAAACCCCATAGCCGCACGCCCGCACCTCCCTCACTCGTTTCAGCCGCACGAACCCTAGCCGCCGCCCCGCTCGCATTCGTCCTCCATCCCTGGTACGAGCTCCTCCTCCTCTGTCTATGTCTGCCCTGAGCTCCTCCTCCTCCGTCCTCACGTGCTCCACCCCGAGCCCTGCCTCTTCCACCCCACCCGGACTTCGCCTCGTCTGTTCGCTCGCCAGTTCAAAGGGCAGGGCCAGAGAGCCGTGGCGAGTCCTCGGGAGAGGAGATGAAGGCAAAAGCGGAGCAGAGGAAACCAAGAAGGCGAGGGGCGAAGGAGGGATGGGACAAGGCCATGAAGAGCATGGTGGACGAGATCGCGTTGCTGTCGACGCGGGTGGGTCCATGGGATGGCGATGTGTGGCGCCGGTGGCTCAAGGAGGAGTATCGCACCCTCATCGCCTACACCTAGGTGAACAAGGCCAAGGACAACCACTTGTTCCACATCTCCGCCGCCAACCATAGGGTACCCACTGGGAGGGCACCTGCTGGTACGTCCACAACCTCCGCCGCTATGAGTTTCCCCTCCAGTTTGACATCCCCGTCGCTCACCCCAGGTCGCGCCCGAGATCGAGCTCTGCACGCTCGATTCAAGTCCCACAAGGTTTGCATCCTGTTTACTTTTCCGTACTGTCTACACGGGTGGATTCCTGATTGTAGATTCTGATTCTTGTTGTGGATGGGATATGGATGCAGGTGTACCACGAAGGGAAGATCTGCCTCACTATGCACTTCAGCCATGCACACTAGCGATGGTACATGATTGGCTTCCTGGTGGAATCAGGTGCGTGTCGTCCATGCTGGCCTGTTGTGGGTGTTGGCGGGCGGCTGGAGGCGGCTGCAGCAGGTCGATTTATGTGACTACTGAAAATGAGCTTTAGAATATCTGTAGAACTTATCCACTTCCAGCCAAATGTCAAGTATGATAATTCCACCATGTACCATGATCATTTGAACAGTCTTGCTTAAGTTTATGTTAGCTCTATATGCTAATTGGAGGAGATTGTTAACTTTAAGGTCGCAGCATTTATAAAATGACGATTCTATCTTTTTTGGGGGATTTTGCAATTCCTATGGAATTAAGAGGTCATCTATTGGCCTATCCCTCTTTGTAATTTCAAATAGTTATTTTTTGGTGCACTTCTATTTTAGAAATGAATCAGTAGCCAATTATGCTTGATGTTTCAAGCAGAACTAGAATTGGTAAACAACTATCTATGAAGCATATATGGAGGCGGGGGTGTGGTTTGTTTTTTTGCTATGTGCCTATTTGCTTAAGAAAATACTTGATTGGAGAGCAGATTCC
>NC_057804.1:86350614-86389565 GCF_018294505.1 Triticum aestivum
TGGAGTGATGATTTACATTCTTTTGTGATGAGATGACCTAGGTGTTATTTAGCTTGCTGTTGTAGGTCGGAGGAACAATACGTGGGTCGTTGAGTTCACTGCTTAAGATTGTTGTTCTCATTCATAGACGAAGAGTTAATGTGTCCAGGTTTTGGTGCATTGACCAGCGAAATTGGGGAAGCTACTAGTCCTTTTAAACTGCACAAATGCATTATGCATTTAATTCAGATTGTCATGTTTACGATCATATACGGCAGCCTTTTATTTTAAATATAAAACTCCTTTTATGTACAAGCTTATTTGATCGCTGGAAAACTAAATGATGTTTGCTCATCTCTATATCATGACAGTCCTTGTTAAGATGCAACAATGCCTTGTGCGTGTGTAGGTTGCATTGTTTCTGTATAGGGCGCATATCAGGATGAGCTTCCTCAGTCCTTCTTTCCCCTCCGCTCATGATCTATTTCTCTCTCTTCCCTACCCATCTATGCAAGAATTGTGTAGCCTAAACGCCTCTATATGCTGTATGTATTCTTAGATGTACTTTGATCTATTGTGAATCTTGTGATCACAGAACTTTCTGAATCCGACGCTGTCAATCGGGCCGCAGAGAGGAAGTGTGGTGGAGATGAGATGGGGACAGACGATCATGCAGCGATGTTGTTTCTTTGTTCTCCTGCTCAAGGTTTGCTCTTTCCTACGTACTGTCATGGTGGTTCAGTTTTTCATCTCTACATTGGGATTACACAGAACTATTGATGTTTTAGTTACGTAATTTGTGTACCAGTATGCTGCAAAGAGCTAATGTCGGAACCAATTGTGTGTACAGTCCTTGCGCCTGTGATCATGAAAAGATCGAAAGTAAATACTCTGCTTACCATATAGTGAGACGCCGAACATTCTGAATTGTAAATTCAGGTCATGTTTATTCAACTATTTATTTTGGAGATTCGATCTGCTTGATCTGTTGATAATTTCACCCTTCAATCATGTTTACTTAATAGAGCCTCATACATGTAAGTCGGTGCTTCATCTGTTGATATTTCACCCTTCAATCATGTTTACTTAATAGAGCCTCATACATGTAAGTTGGTGCTTGTATAGTCTGGTAATAATCTGTCCTATTGTCAAATGCTAAGTACTAGCTGGGAACTTCAATAGCTGGGTACTTCGCAATGTTTACTCCAGGAAAATGGAATGAGCGAGCTTCTTTCTTGATTATTTACTTGCTTTTCCTCAAAGACATTCCCCATCTATGTCCCATGTTTTCTTTTTGTATGAATTTCATATTCCCTAGAATATGAGAATACATCGTCCTGATAGACCAGCGGACCAACACATTTCCATGGGACTTTTGAAAAGTATATGTGAATTTGCATACATTTTCTGTTTTTTTTTTCTTTTCTTATCCATGCTCCCCCGTAGATAAATAGTAGTGTTAACTGAAATGAATGTTCATTTGTGTTCAAATTTCAAGGAAGTGTGCATCACGCTTCTGTTTCTGCAATATGTTTTAGAGTATATGATTTAATTTTCCTACTTCCCCAGTTATAAATTTATTAGCATCAAAGTAGAGCCTCAGGTTTATGGTTCAATGTATCATTGCAAAGTAGTTTATGGCTCAGTATATCACTGCAGGTTCCTTACACCATCAAATTTCAATGTTTTTTCATTTTTGTTGATGGAAGTATGTTCTTCGTCGATAAAATAGCAGGGATTTCTTTTCTTATCAATTCTAATCCCTTTTTTATGCATTGCAGGTTTGCTATCGAGCTCTCAAAAAGGAAAAACAACTTTACTCTGTTTTCTGGATAACCTTCCCGTAGAGTCACTACCTCGACAGAGACAAATATGCGATCAAGGATATATTCGATGGATTTTCAAGCAAAACTTGGAGGATATTTTTGCAGGTTCATCACTTGCTTTATTGTTTTCTTACCTTCCTTTCTTCAAGACAATATCTTCCTAGCATTGCTCTATAAATTTAAATCCCATCTTTTTGTTTTGATTATCATGGAGTAGTCGTCCTGTCTAATCCAAGCAAGGGTCTTCATGTTTGCAGATAGTTTGGTGCTCTCATGGTTATTTTGTAGAGATTGCCCCTCTGTTCATTTCTTGGTAACCATCTACTGCAGCTCAGCTACTGTCCAGCAGCTGACCTTATGGTGTGTGATTGACGGTGCATGTTTTCCTATTAGTTTCTCTGTATGCCAATGTCTGAATTTTATCTTGCCTTTTTGCATTTCTCAAGGCCTTCCATTCTCACTGTGATTCACCGAGATGTTCTATCAGTAGGCATGCACTTTCTAATAAAAATTTGGCAGTCTACTTGAAGCGAGTCATTTATCTAGCTACAATAACCTTCCTTGCTTTTGCAATAACACTTTATGGTTGGCACTATAGTCTATATCTGCCAAATATTTACACGTTAGTTTAGCCAGAAATTCAGATGCCACACGTTAGTGATGGTTTGTTATTCTTCTATCATTCCATGTTGGTTAGCCATGATAAATTTGATTTCTAGAGTAGCAGATGATTCATGTCAGGTTTCTTTTAGATATCGAAATATGTGTTGACTCTGAAATAAGTAGTACGCCGTCCAGTTCTACATAGGTGAAAGCATACTGATCCCATTTACATACTATGCAAAACTGGACGGCCTTCTAAATCTCTGAAACTACTATTTGTTGTGTAATCTGTATCACCTTTTCATACTCTGTATATGCTTTCTACTTGCTCCCTCCGTCTGAAAAAACTTGTCCCTCAAATACATGTATCTAGCACCAAGTAAGTGCTAGATACATCCATTTGAAAGATAAGCTTGAGACAAGTTTTTCCGGACGGAGGGAGTACTTGGTAAAAGTGCGTGAGAACGATGGCCTAAAGGATGTGAATTGCACTCGAATATATGCAGGTTTCATGCCAAACTAGCCACTATTGTATTTCAGATGCTTCTTCTGTAACTTAATATATTTTGCCGGCTCTTCTCATTTCCCGGTGAACTTTTTAGTCTGTACAGTTGAATTGTTGGAAGTTGTTTTCTACTATCTATAGAGGTTTTATTATCCAAACTATTAGCTGCCTGACTCGCTTTTTTGAAACGAAGTGTTCCTAGGATTGCCTTTTTACATATGGTTATGCTCCATATGGCTACCTATGTACATATGCGAAGGTTCTGTTTGGACTACTCAAATCGCGTGGAGCTGTTAAATTTCCAATTTGTTGCCTTGCCGTTGTGTGCCATCGCAATGTTTACTGCAGAAAAATTGAATGAGCAAACTTCTTTCTTGATTAGTTACTTGTTTTGCCTTAAAGACGTTCCCCACCTATGTCACGTGTTTTATTTTTGTATGAATTTCATATTCCCTGGAATATGAGAATAAACTGTCCTGATAGACCAGTGGACCAACACATTTCCATTGTATTTTAGAAAATATATGTGAATTTGCATATATTTTCTAAATTTATGTCTTTTCTTATCCATGCTCCTCCATAGATAAATAGTAGGCTCAACAAAAATGAATGTTCACTTGTGTTCAAATTTCTAGGAAGTGTGCTTCACGCTTCTCTTTCTGCAATATGTTTCAGAGTATATATTTTAATTTTCCTACTTTCCCTGTTACAGTACTGTGTATGTCATTCTTAGCTTTGCTTTTGGAAGCATATATGAGCTTTAATTACCATAATAGTCTAGAAATGCTAACTTGAAATTGAACAAGCAACAATCCAGTTATTGTGCTTTCTTTCCCTCATAAACTTGCTGACGATATGGGTGAAGATTGCAGATTTCTTATGGAATAAAAAGGTAAATATGATGGTTTGAGAATTGTTGGTCAAGAATGAATAAGAGAAAGGCATCACAGTCAAGTTCGGAGAAGAAAAAAGATACAAAGACAAAGATAGATCAGTATTCTGCTCTGAAGCTAAACCTTTTTGTGGAATCCATGTTACTTCGTATTATGGAAGTATGACTTGGTCATATATATTACATTAATGTTGTCAAGTTGTTGTTCAGCAATAGGCATAATGTCCTATCAAGTTACTTGATTTTGTATTATGTAAGTACGACTTAGTCATATATATATATATATTTACATTATTGTTGTCAAGTTGTGATTTAGCGGTATGCATAATTTCATAACAAGTTACTTGATTTTGTATTATGGAAGTATGACTTAGTCATATAAATTATATTAATGTTGTCGTTGTGGTTTAGCAATAGACATAATTTCCTATCAAGTTATTTCTTTTGAATATATTGTTGTTAGTAAGCTTGAAAATTTGTATGTGCAATGAAAGTGTATCTAACACTTATATGTAAAGGATAAACGTGAAACATGTTAGCTAATTCTTGGTCTAAATTGGAACTTTTTGCGTCATTCGGCATCTAAGGGTTTTTTAAAGGGTTTGAATTAGTACTTCAGTGGTTCAGAAAACTCAATTTTATCGACAAAGACAAACATTTTCAAAACACTTCGGGTTTGAAATATGATTGTGGCATTGGCATCCCATGTGGTTGCTAAATCCTAATTTTATCAACAAGTAGAACATTTTTAAAGCACTCATGATTTCAAATAGGACTTTGCCTCATTTGGTAGAACGAGCGTTAAATTTGTTTCCATATGTGCTTGCCCACGACTAAATCAACTAAATCATGGATTTTCTTTTCAATGTGTACATGGCTTCAGTGGGTCTTTGCGCCATTTGGCGCAACGGCTCCACTAGTTTATACTAGTACTACTAGTATAGCTGACCCAACTAACAAGGATTAACGCACATGAGCTTTCCCAAGAATTTTGGACTCTTATTTGGTTTAAACTAAATTGCCTTTTACATCTTGGCATGCACCAAAAAGACCTGCTAAAAATAAAGTTTATATCTCCTACTTGAATGCTAGTTAATTTGATTTTGCTAGCTGGTGGCCCCCATCCTGATTCCTTTAAATACCATCGCTTCAACATGAGAAACTTCTTGCTGGGTCCAATGCTTGATTGGTCCGGTGGCCGTAGTCCCACAAATAAATAACCAACGTGATGTACTCCTTTTAAATCTGAAACAGACTCATGCACATGTACGTGGTACAAAACATGGTAGCATCTAATTGATTTTTCGCTCGACCTACTGGCATGCATGCCACCTGTTTGATTGCCCGATGCATGCAAAAATGAAAGCACTCCTTGGTACTTCGGCCAAGACTTAAGCAAAACCCTTGCAACATGTACACCGTCGACATGAACTGTCACAACGGTCATATCATCCTTGTCTTCTTTTCTTCAACTACAACAGCGTCAGCCGCCATATAAGCAGCATGAATTGTTGTTTTACATATGGTCATATCATTCTCTCCCCCTTGAAGCAAAACCGTCCTCGGTTTTGAGGTGACCTCTTCCTCACTTGATTGAATAAGAACCGCAAAATTTTTAGCAACTTCGACCTTATTCTCTTCTTCTTCCTGCTCTTTTATCTTCTCAAGATGTTCTTTCCTCCAAGAAATATAGCGTTCCTCACCCATTGGCACGAGGCTACACTTCTTACCCTTCTTGACAGTATATCTATGTGTTTTGCAATCATACGTAACATCATGCTCTTTATACCATGGCCCGCCCAATAACAAGTGACATGAAATCACAGGTGTCGAAATCACGTCGCATAAAACCTCGCAAAAATAATTTCTCAACAAAAACGATACCTTGATTTGGTGCGTCACGGTGAGCTCTTCATGACCCCAATGAAACAAGTACGGTCATGCTCGTGGTGGCATCGGTAGATCCAACTTCTCCACCATCTTGATGCTTGCAGCGTTGATCAAATTCATGTGATCGATGGTCATGGCACATGATCTTTCTCTCACCACCACGCTGCCGTGAAAAAGCCCAGTCCAACAACCTTCCTCCTCCAACTGAAATCCATAGCTTCACTTACTGAATAACGATGCACTTTCCATCTTCTCCATAGTGTCGTGAACAACCTGATGCTCTGAATACCACCTGATATAAACCGAACCTCGTAGGCGAGATCCGATCTGTTGTTACGGCCCGATCTTTCACGACACTCCACCACCAATAGTACCAACCTCTCGCCCACACACGTGATGTACACGAAATAAAGGGTTTGAACCTTGCGGCTCAGCACGAGAAAATCAATCTCGACGACGGTAGCCACACGCAAAACAGTTTTCTCACATAGAAATCCCAACATAGAGTTTTTCTAAAGCTTCCTCCAAAACTTAGGGATTTTTAGACAGCTTCCCCCAAAACTCGATACGGGTATTTAGCCTAAAAACACATCATGTCTATTCATAAAAATATAACATGCTTTTACATGGCCGTACTATGCCTATGTATACTAGTACTACTAGTATAGCTGACCCAACTAACAAGGATTAACGCACACGAGCTTTCCCAAGAATTCTGGACACTTATTTGGTTTAAACTAAATTGCCTTTTACATCTCGGCATGCACCAAAAACACCTGCTAAAAATAAAGTTTATATCTCCTACTTGAAGAACGCTAGTTAATTTGATTTTGCTAGCTGGTGGCCCCCATCCTGATTCCTTTAAACACCATCACTTCAACGTGAGAAACTTCTTGCTGGGTCCAATGCTTGATTGGTCCGGTGGCCATAGTCTCCCAAAGAAATAACCAACGTGATGTATTCCTTTTAAATCTGAAACAGACTCATGCACATGTACGTGGTACAAAACATGGTAGCATCTAATTGATTTTTGGCTGGACCTACTGGCATGCATGCCACCTGTTTGATTGCCCGATGCATGCAAATATGAAAGCACTCCTTGGTACTTCGGCCAAGACTTAAGCAAAACCCTTGCAACATGTACACCGTCGACATGAACTGTCACAGCGGCCGTATCATCCTTGTCTTCTTCAACTACAACAGCGTCAACTACCGTATAAGCAACATGCATTGTTGTTTTACATATGGTCATATCAGAGTGGAAATTCATTAAATAATTTGATTAGATGAACTTAATTGTCATGAACTTAGTCTAAAATTGTCTTTACAATCTATCATGTAGATCCCATGGAGGGCTAGATGAACAGTAGACGGTGGAGGGGTGGATGAACAGTAGCCTGTGGAGGGGTGGTTTAACAGGAGCCCGTGGAAAGGGGTGGTTGAACAATAGCCGGTGGAGGAGCGCACGGTGGAGGCTGGATGAACAGGAGCCCGTGGATGAACAGTCGCAGGTGGAGGCTGGAGGAGGTCGACGGTGGATGAACAGTAGCCCGTGGAGGCTGGAGGAGGTCGACGGTGGAGATGAACAGTATCCCATGGAGTCCCGTTTTGCGGTACGCCACACCCCTCCCGATGAACAGGACCCCCGTTTTGACCGTAGCGCTCCAGCACAAGTCCGTTTCCACCGTTTTGCGGTACGCCACACCCCTACCGATCAACAGGACCCCGTTTCGACCATAGGAGGTCCAACACAAGTCCGTTTCCTACGTTTTGCGGTACGCCAGACCCCTCCCGATGAACAGGATCCCGTTTCGAACATGGTCGGTCGAACACAAGGCCGTTTCCTCCATTCTGTGGTACGCCAGGCCTTGTTTCCATCGCCTGTTCCATCCAAGCCCTCCCGATGAACATGACGATGCATTCCGTTCCGACCCAGCCGGTTGGGTCCCCATGAACACGATGATGACGCAGTTTCTCCGTTCCAACCCAGCCATCTACACGAGCCCTGGCCGTACGTATGCGCGAGTAGGCGTTCGAGACCCCGCCCGTATGTACGTACGTGGCCGTATTTACTTTCTTGCATCCTGGCCGTCGTATGTACGTGTACATGCTACGTGCGCGCCTCTACTACGACACGTGCACGCCTCTACATCGACCAGTATATACGTACACGTTCGCGACCAAAATGACAATGCTACGTACGCTTCGACCAGGTGGGTCCCGACTGTCAGGCACTTCCTTGCGTGCGAAGATGTAGCTGGTGGGTCCCAGCTGTCAGGGGGGCGAATCATTTTTTTTCCCGGACGCACTTCCTTGCGTGCGAAGATGTAGCAGGTGGGTCCCAGCAGTCATGGGGGAAACATTTTTTTCGTGAAATACGGTGGCCCGTCTGGTGGGTCCCTACTGTCAGGTGGAGAAATAACTATTTTGCGTGTAATAAGGAGGCACTTCCTTGCGGCCGTCGTGGACCCAACTGTCAGTCTCTCCACGTACAGTACTCTTCCGATGGAAGTCGTTCCTTGACCATGTTGACCACGCCGCGCCGAGAGCACCAGGGCGGTGGAAGATGGCGAGGCCTAGGAAGGGGACAACACGGAGCCGGGGAAGACGCGCTAGCGGAAGCCAGCGCGGAGAGGAGTAGGAGGGTTCACTGGTTGGCTGCGGTGTGAGGCTGTCGCCGCAGAATAGCAGGGGGTGTGGGTGAGTAGAGGGATGGCCTGGCCAGCGGTGGTAGTAGTAGGGGGCGGTGAGGCCTCCGTGGCATCACAACCGGCCACGGGAGGCAGGAGCACGCGGAACGACCGACGCTGGTTTGGGCGGCTGGAGCAAGAAGACCAGATGTTGAAGAAGCACTACGGCCGTTGGATGGACATCGTACGGTCACTGGAGCTAGAATCATTAATATTGACTAAGTTGACAAAGCCCTCCGTCCCCGTCAACTTAGTTGGCCCACAAGTCAGCCTCCCACTATAGTGGGTCCCAGCTAGCAGGGGTGTATTCATTTTTTGTGCGTAATAAGGAGGCACTTCCTTGCGTGCGAAGATATAGCTAGTGGGTCCGACCTGTCAGCGGGGGAAATGTTTTTTTCACGAAATACAGAGGCCCTTCCGGTGGGTCCCAGCTGTCAGGTGGAGGAATCATTATTTTGCACGTAATAAGGAGGCATTTTCTTGTGTGCGGCCGTGGACCTAGCTGTCAGCCTCTCCACGTACAGTCCACGTCCGATGGATGTAGTTTGTTGACCATGTTGACCAGGCCGCGCCAAGGGCACCATGGCGGTGGATGACGGCGAGGCCTAGGAAGGGAACGACATGGAGCTAGGGAAGACTCGACAATGGTTGCCCACACGGTGGGGAGTACAAGGGTTCACTGGTCCGGCTGCCGTCGCCGGAAAATAACAGAAGGTGTGGGTGAGTGGAGGAATGGCCTGGCCAACAATGAAGTAGGGTGGGGCGATGCGGCCTGTGCGGCAGCACAGCCGGCCATGGGAGGCGGGAGCAGGCAGTCACACTGGCGCTGGTTTGGGCGGCTGGAGCAAGAAGATCAGATATTGAAGAAGCAGCACGGCCGTTGGATTAACATCCAACGGTAACTGCTGCTAGAATCATTTGTGGACTAAGTTAACAAAGCCTTTCGTACACGTCAATCTAGTAGACCCACAAGTCAGCCTCCAAATCTGTCCCAAACAACATATAGCCCAAAATTTCTAGCCAGATTCAAATTAATTTTAAATCTAAATATACCTTAATTTAACTTTAATGAAATTTTACCCGCACAAAAACAATGAAATTTAAAATATCAAAATCCGAAAGAAAAAAGTATTTGGAACTAATTGCTTGTTTGTTGTATTTTTTCATTTTACAGCCCATTTATTATTACTTATAGCCCATTTTCTGGGCAAAATGCATCCCTCCTCGTCTTGAAAGATTTCCGGCCCAGCAGGGGGTAGAAAAGCAAGTAGGCCTTCGTTGGTTACTCTGCAAAAAACAAAATAGTTGGCTAGCCATTTTCAGAAAGGAAAAAAACAATCTGGGCTGGTCATGTGCTAAACAAATGAAATAAAAGCCTGGACTAGACGGGCCATAGGTCCCGCACAACCCAGTTGATACCCTTCTCCGTCTCGAAAAAACAAAATTACAGCGCGCGTTGCTGGGTCCCTACTGTCATCCTCACCATGTACAGCCATCTCCTTATTCCTCTCGGTTGTTGACCATGTTGACAACACCGGAGGGCGGCGCCGTGGCGAGCGAACCAAGGCGGAGTACGATGGTGAGGCCTTGGACGGGAACGAACAGGAGCCGGGGAAGATGCACAGAGGTTTAGGGTGCGATGTGGCCACGATGCGTGCGCGGCAGCACAACCAACCATGGGAGGCGGGAGCAGGCGGTCCCGCCAGCGCTGGTTTGGCTTTGGCGGCTCGAGGAAGAAGAGACTGAAGAAACACGATAGACATTGAATGTCAATCCAATGGTCAAGGTTGGCACAATTGTTTGTTGACTAAGCCGACACCAAGTAGCATACTTTTTTATATATAGGAAGAAAAGAAAAACTGGGCTCGTTCGCCTGATAACATTCCTGAAACTGCGACCGTTCAATCTTGTGTTGCAACTAAAACTGCGAGGAAAATGCGTTCATCTGCCGTCCTCCTCCCAGGGAACGTTCTCCACATAAGTGACTAGCACCTTGGTTTTCAACCGAAAGGTCTTGGGTTCGAGCCCAGGAACTCTCAATTTTGTCCTCCTTCATTCCTCGCAAAAAAAGGGAAAGAAAATCAAAGACTTGAGAAGGCGTACAGAACAAGCTAGTGTACCAGTAAAGAGACGTTGCTGAGTTTTAGAAAAAAGAGAGACGTGCACCTGTAGCTAGTTCAAATCCAAACCTAGACTATGACTATATATGGTGCGAGTAATGAAACTGACATATACAACATTCACTTCTCCTCTTCTCTACTTACTCTGCCTAGCATCAGAAGCTCTAGCCGCAGTAACCATGTCCGCTGGCTGCTCGTCCACCTGCTCTTCAGCAAGCAACAACCAGATATGCGCCAAGTCGCCACCCGTACCATCGCCTATGGGTCTCATCACACCCCTGCCCGCACGCGCACCACAACCGATTGCTCATCGCAACCCGCTGTCGTTGGTGTGGTGCCGCTGCTGCAAATCACGCAGAGTCATCCATCGCGTCTCAATGACAATCCTCAACCCTGGTCGAGTCTTCTACAAATGCCCGAATCATGGGGTAATAATATGTTTAAGTGTTGTTCTGCTGCTTTCAGTTGCTGATTTTTTTAATAGTTTGGTTGATGATCTGCCAATTTGATTCGTGTAGAAAAGGGAAGATTCGTGTGATTTGTATTTCTGGGAAGTTGCTGATGTGGGGGAACGCAACTACGCTGATTATTTGGTTATCCAAGGAATCCCAATACCAGCAGGTTGGGATTTTGGACAAGTAACTGAAGGAACGGCAGAAGAGGAAGATGCAGAGCAGAAGGTTAAAGATGCAGTTCCTCTGATCATGGCCAAGCAACAGCTGCTGAACGGCCTTGACAGCAATGAGGAGATGAAAGAGGTTGTGAAGATAATGGGCAAAATCGATGTGCTCGGTAGGATGATTGTCTCTTTATTTGAAATGTATGTAACACTCGTGATGTATTAACTAGCTATGACATGAGCACTTTGCTGAAACTAGTAATGAATGAAACTTGTGTAGCAGGCTGGGCGTAGTGTTGTGAACATCTAATGATTTCTATTAACGAAAATCAGGGGGTATACCCTTTTGCTCATAAATAAATAAAGAGCAGAGGCCTTTTTTAGTAATAAATAAATAAATTAGCAGAGGCCCTGTCGGGTCAGCTTTGTTCTCATTCGAAGATGTCGAGCAAATTGTAGTCCAACAATAAATTATGTCATCAAATTCAAGTTTCACAGCCAAATATGAGTACAACTAAACAACAACGTCATCATATTTTAGTCGTCATACAATCACCAAACACAAATCAGCATACATAACAAGTGATGTTTTCACAGCAAAATACTAAACAACATGTTCATCAGGTTTCAGTTGTCATAGCAAACACAATTTCACATACTAGATAAAAAAACGTCTTCGGACAGGCAAATACGACAAAAGCAAGGTAATCATCATCCGCAGCAGCAGCGTCAACATCTTCGCCATGTGTATCAATCTGAATCGTAATTCCCCATGGTGTCATCTTCTTCTTTGTCCTCAACGTCCTCGAACGTTGGCTTCTTCTTGATCAACTCTTGTATGTCCACAACACGACAGGCAATCTTTTCGCCGGCTCCATTGACATGATGGTTCTCAAAGATATTAGGAACATCTGTGTTATCTTGTACATCAGGAGCAGTGTAAGCATCATCTTGTTGTGCAACTTCATTAAACGAATTCCTATGCTCAAACCTTTGCAATACTCTCCAGTCATCACTACGTGCAAATGTGTCTTCCAAGAAAAATATCTGTGTTGCTTGATTTGCCAAAATAAAAGGCCCGTTGTTCTGGCACGCCGCCTTGACATTGATGGATTTGAAATAATCATCAGCTCTGGGTTTTGCGATCCTGGAAAACAGGTTATACCAACGACAGCACAACAGAACCACACACCAATGATCCTCGAAACTGGAGATATACTGCAACTGAACAATGTCTGTTATGGTAGCATACATTTCAGTTGTCTCTTTGTCATACGTATCCGTGCTCATGATGGCACTGTTTTGTGTCTTCCTGCCTTCGTCTCGTGTAAGGGTGTTGTAGCGCACATCTCCAACAACGCAAGATTCATAATGTCTTACCCGAGTATCAGGACCCATTGCTAGTGAGTAAAGGGCATCATCAACTGCCTGCCCATCATCCCACATCTTCTTAACCTATGGTTAGAAAATAGACAAACTGATCATCTTATGTACTCAATATATTAAAAAAACTGATAGTGCAATTCAAAAGCTTACGTGGCTCTTGAACCATTTCGCAAATCCTGCCATAACCAGTTTGTCAATGTTTTTTGGATTTTGCGGTAGCAACTCCTTTTTGTAGATGCTACACAACATAGTGATCGCGTCAAACATCTAAATATATAAGAATGTGCTGCAAGTTTAGTAGATTACGATGTATAAGCTGCAGTACTTAGCACTTACTTGATATAAGGTAGTATCTCAGACAGTTATTCAACACATACCAAACCATTTTGTCCAAATCTTTAGGTTTGTCCTCTTGTCGACTCTTCCCTGTAACTTGAACAGAATAATCGAAAACATTGATCCTGGGATTGTCTTCACCCACCTCTTTGCTAAGCTGATCAGCTGTTTCAATGTATTTTGAGCAGAATGTCAACACTTCTGTAGCAATGTAGGCCTCTGCAATGGAACCCTCGGGTCTAGCTCTGTTCCTAACATAGCCTTTGAAAGTGCCTAGCCGCCTTTCAATAGGGTACATCCAGCCATACTGTACTGGACCTCTAAGTAGTGCCTCATCAGGTAGATGAACAACCAAATGTACCATCACATCAAAGAAGGCTGGAGGATATATCTTTTCAAGGTCACATAGGATACTTGGTATCTTGTCTCTAAGACTCTCCAAAGCATCTATCCTGATATTTCTACTCCAGAGTTCCCTGAAGAATTGTTCCAACTCTGCAACTGCTCTGTATAAGTCAGGGCGGCCCAATCCTCTAAGGATAACAGGTAAAACCCTTTGAAGTAGGACGTGGCAGTCATGAGTTTTCAACCCTTGTACCTTGTTTCCATCTGCACTGACTCTCCTTTCAGGGTTGGAAGCAAATCCATGTGGCAATCCCACATGTGACAGGACCTCGCCGAATTCTTTTCTTTTTACCTTGTCCAAGACGTACACAGCTGGTGCCATATCCCGTGGTTTACCGTCATCTTGCACCTGCAAATCCTGTCTGATACCCAGGTGTGTCAAATCAATCCTAGATTTTAAGGTATCTTTCGTCTTGCCTTCAATATTAAGAAGTGTGCCGATAATGCTGTCACATATATTTTTCTCGATGTGCATCACATCAAGATTATGCCGCAGATCCAAATCTTTCCAATTCTCCAAGTCCCACAAAGCGGACCTGTGGGTAAACAATAATCTCTCTTCTGCGCTGCCATGCTCCCTTTTACCTCTACCATTACCAGGATGGTTTCCTGGTGTAATATGCTTGACCTTCTCTAATTCCACTTGTAACTCATCGGCGGTGAGCCTCTTTGGCGCATCACGGTTTTCATGCTTTGCATTGAACACATGTCTTCGGTATTTTCTAGGATGTGGCTTGTCCTTGGCAAGGAAACAATGGTGTCCAATGTAACAGATGTTGCTAAGTATTGCATATGACAGCGGATTCCTATCACAACGAACACATGCATTGTAACCATGTGTCGTTCGCCCTGACATAGTGCCCAAAGCCGAATAATCATGGATGCACCAAATTATAACAGCACGCAGAAAGAAATCAGCTGGTGGGCTGCTATATAGGCCTCGAGTGAGAACACCCCTCCATAGCTGTTGAAGTTCCTCCGCAAGAGGCTCCATGAACAAATCAAAATCCTTTCCAGGACTTTTTGGACCTGGGATGAGCAAGGCCATCATGTAGTTTGATTCTTTGGTGGAGACATTTGGAGGCATGTTGTAAGGGATAACAAGCACTGGCCACATGCTATATGTGGCGCTCTGGTGGCCAAATGGGTTAAATCCATCTGAAGCTAAGCCAAGTCTAATGTTTCTCGGGTCAGCAGCAAACTTTTTGTGTTTATGATTGAAGTTTTTCCACTCACTACCATGAGATGGATGGCTCATTACATTCTGATCTCTGTACTCCTGGTTCCTAGAATGCCACAGTACATCCTCTCTTGTTTCAGCATCATGAAACAACCTCTGCAATCTTGGTATAATCGGAAAATGTCTCAGAACATTATGAGGAATCCTCTTCACAGCATCGCCATCTTTCCATCTTGATGATTTGCATCTCGGGCATTCACTTCAGTTGGCATAATCCTTTCGGAACAGAACACAATTATTCTTACAAACATGGACCATATCATATCCAATTCCAACTGCATGAAGGAAATTCTTCATTTTACTGTAGGTGTGTCGCAGCTCAGACACATTTGGGAAAGATTTGCGGAAAGCAGCCAACATCGCATCGAATGATTTGTTGGTCATCCGCTTAGATGTCTTCACCTGAAGAAAGGTGACCATAGCTGAGAATACTGACAGCTTATTTCCTGGGGTGACAGCCACGTTGCATTGTTCCAACATGCGGGCCCACCGTTTTTCTTCTGCAGGTGAAAGTTCACGGAATGCATGAGCATTTCGTAGCATTGTTTCAATGTTGGTCAAACTCATTGGCTCCGCCACCACTGAGGGAATCCTGGATTAGGGGTATCCGGAGAGCCGGACTATATACATCGTCCAGACTATTGAATCGTCAAGATACAAGACTCAAGACTCCGGCTCGTGTCTGGATGGGACTCTCCTTTGCGTGGAAGACAAGCTTGGAGATCCGGATATTATGCTTCCTTCCTTGTAACCGACTTCATGTAAACCCTAGCTCTCCGGTGTCTATATAAACCAGAGAGGATGGTCCTTAGAAGGCCGATCACAATTACAATCATACCGTCATAGGTTAGCTCTTAGGGTTTAGCCTTTACAATCTCGTGGTAGATCTACTCTTGTACTACTCATATCTTCAATATTAATCAAGCAGGAAGTAGGGTTTCACCTCCATCAAGAGGGCCCGAACCTGGGTAAACATTGTGTCCCTTGCTTCCTGTTACCATCAGCCTAAGACGCACAGATCGGGACCCCCTACCCGAGATCCGCCGGTTTTGCCACCGACATTGGTGCTTTCATTGAGAGTTCCTCTGTGTCGTTGCTTCAAGGCTTGATGGCGTCTTCAATCGTCAACAACACAGTCCAGGGTGAGAATTTTCTCCCTGGACAGATCTTTGTGTTCGGCGGCTTCGCACTGTGGGCCAATTCGCTTGGTCATCTAGAGCAGATCGACAACTACGCCCCTGGCCACCAAATCAGGTTTGGAAACTTGAGCTACACGGCGGATATTCGCGGAGACTTGATCTTCGACGGATTCGGCCCTGTGCCAGGAGCGCCGGACAATCACGACGAGCACGACCTAGACCTGCTGTCGGACAATGCTTGGAACATCATCCCTACAATAGCCCCGAATCTAAATCCGGAACAGGTTGCATTGCCCGAGGACGGAGGGATGGACCCTGCCCCGCAGGCCGCACGCTCATCGGCGGTGGAGCCGAACACACGTCACATCTCTATGGAGGCCTGTAACCCTGGGCCCCCAGACTCATATCCGGTTGTTGGCTCACGTCCGCACACTCTCGAGCCAGCCGAGCCAGGTTGGGCTCCGGTAATGGAGTTTACTGCTACGGACATCTTTCAGCACTCGCCTTTTGGCGACATGCTGAACTCATTAAAGTCTCTCTCTTTATCAAGAGGCTCTGGGCCGAACTATGTTCGGCTTGAGTGGGAAGCAGGCGACGTAGGAATTCGCTGCCCACCCACCACCCACTTTGTCGCCACGATCGATGATTTAACCGACGTGCTCGACTTCGACTTCAAAGACATCGACGGTATGGACGACGATGCAGGAGACGTACATGAGCCACCGCTCATAGGACGGTGGACAACCACCTCTTCATATGATATATACATGATGGACACTCTGAAAGAAACCAATGGCGATGAGGCAACGGAGGATAACCCCTCCAAGAAGAAAGCAAAGCATGGGTGTCGCCCGCGCCGCTCCAAGCCCCGCCAAGGCACTACCGGCACCGGAGACGAAGACAATCCGGACAGTGCCGAGGATGAATACAACCCCGAACAGCCCGCCTTCGAGCAGGCCGAACAGGAAGATGGGCATGACAGCCCAGATGAACAGGCGACGGACAGGTATCCGGAGGAGGACAACTACATGCCCCTCTCCGAAGACGAGATTAGCCTCGGTGATGATGAGTTCGGCATACCCGAAGACCCTGCAGAGCAGGAGCGCTTCAAGCGCCGGCTTATTGCCACTGCGAGAAGCCTGAAGAAGAAGCAGCAGCAGCTTCAAGCTGATCAAGATCTGCTCACAGATAGATGGACAGAAGTCCTGGCAGCTGAGGAATATGGACTCGAGCGCCACACGGCTGACCGGCCGCCTCGAGGTCGGGATAAATCGGCATATCAGCCCGAATACCAGCCCCCACCCCCGTGCCGGTTTACCACGGCCCGGGGCAATACTCAGGACCTGCGTGATAAACTGGATAACGCCGCAGGACAACCAAGATCGATCTACGGATCACGGGGGCGCACCGCATCACATGACGATGACCGTCATACTGGATACACTACCAGCAAATCCGGCCGGGCCGAATATAACCAGTCAGACGCAGCCGGACTGCGTCGCGACATAGCCCGGCACAGAGGCGCCGCACACCCCCTCTGCTTCACCGGTGAAGTGATGGATCATGAATTCCCAGAAGGGTTCAAACCCGTAAACATCGAATCATACGATGGCACAACAGACCCCGCGGTATGGATCGAAGATTTCCTTCTCCACATTCACGTGGCCCGCGGAGACGATCTACATGCCATCAAATATGTTCCCCTTAAGCTCAAAGGACCCGCCCGGCACTGGCTAAACAGCCTGCCCGCAAATTCCATTGGTAGTTGGGAAAACCTGGAAGACGCATTTCTTGACAACTTCCAAGGCACATATGTGCGACTTCCGGATGCCGATGACTTGAGCCACATTACTCAACAGCCCGGAGAATCAGCCAGGAAATTGTGGACTCAGTTCCTAACTAAAAAGAACCAAATAGTCAACTGTCCGGACGCCGAAGCCCTTTAGGCCTTCAAGCATAATATCCGTGACGAGTGGCTCGCCCAACACCTCGGCCAGGAGAAACCCAAATCTATGGCAGCTCTCACGACACTAATGACCCGCTTTTGCGTGGGCAAAGACAGTTGGTTGGCTCGCAGCAGCACTACGCCACATTCTGGCACGTTAGACGTCCGTGACAACAATGGCAAGCTATGGCACAACAGACACAAGCGACGAAACAACGGCGACAGCACCGAAGACACGACGGTCAATGCCGGATTCAGCGGATCCAAATCCGGTCAACGGAAGAAGCCATTCAAATGCAACAATCAGGGACCGTCGAGTCTAGACCGTATACTGGAGTGCTCGTGCCAAATTCATGGCACCCTGGACAAGCTAGCTAACCACACCAACAGAGACTGCTGGGTATTTAAACAAGCCGGCAAAATAAACACCGAAAACAAGGACAAGGGGCTGCACAGCGACGATGATGAGGAGCCCCGGCGTCCGAACATGGGGGGACAGAAGAAGTTTCCCTCCCAGGTGAAAACGGTCAACATGATCTATGCCACCCACATCCCAAAGCGGGAACGGAAGCGAGCACTACGGGACGTTTACGCGATGGAGCCAGTCGTCCCCAAATTCAACCCATGGTCAGCTTGTCCGATCACCTTTGATCGTAGGGATCATCCTACTAGCATCTGTCACGGCGGCTCAGCCGCGTTGGTTCTAGACCCAATCATAGACGGATTTCACCTCACAAGAGTCCTTATGGACAGAGGCAGCAGCCTGAACCTGCTTTATCAGGACACAGTGCGCAAAATGGGCATCGATCCTTCAAGGATTAAGCCCACCAAAACCACCTTTAAAGGTGTCATTCTTGGAGTAGAGGCCCGCTGTACGGGCTCTATAACATTGGAAGTGGTCTTTGGATCTCCAGATAACTTCCGAAGCGAATTGCTAATCTTTGATATCGTCCCTTTCCGCAGTGGTTACCACACACTGCTCGGACGAACCGCATTCGCTAGATTCAATGCGGTACCACACTATGCATACCTCAAGCTCAAGATGCCAGGCCCGCGCGGGGTCATAACAGTCAATGGAAATATGGACCACTCTCTCCGTACAGAAGAGCACACTGCAGCCCTTGCGGCCGAAGTATAATGCGGCCTCCTCCGGCAAACCACCAATCCGGCGACGACAACCTCAAGCTCCGCCAAGCGAGGGCGGAACACCCCGCAACAAGATCAGCAGGCACGCCAAGAGCATGACTAGTAGTCCGGCCTCCGCTCAAATCCCATCAAAGCAGCATTCGTGCTACGCGTACACAATTACGCACTCAAAATACCATGGGCACAGGCGGAGGCGTAGCAGTAGCTCAGTCAACATACGGCATCGCTTCGTAACCCTTTCATTTTACCCTTAAGGACATTGCTTTAGTGCAGCTTCTCCAGAAGAGCCGGATTGTCGGACTTACATAGGAGAGGAAACCCAGGAGGCAACAGGCTTTGGGCACAGCAGGAAACACCCAGGTGGAATCTATTTACGATCGTTGTTCCTGCTTTATCTATCTGTACGTAGCCTGCCCCTGGATACGATATGTTAAATAATCGTATTTATCTCCGCTTAATCCGTTCACTGTAAATATACACCTAAACATATTATTCATCAATGGGAGATAATATACATCGTCAGCTTATTATTATTATTTGAGCATTTTTTACAAATGTCTATTTGATTTTGCATCCATACACTTTGGTACGTTCAGTCTGCCAGGGGCTTCTTACGGCGCCCCATAATATGGTAAGACAAGTCCGAACACTTTCAATAGTGCGGCACCCCAAACTTATAGCATTATATGCATCAGCTCCGAATCATGTCTTGGGTCTATAGTTGGGATAGCCCGGCTCCCTTGTTTTGGTGCCTTATGTTCCGTTAATTCGGCTAAGGCAGCGCAGGGAGAACTACTGCGATTGTGCCTTGGTTCTTCCGAACGAGCACCTTAGTAGAGAAAGCACAAAACTGACCGACATGATGTGGCGAGAGCTGGTCGCTGTTCGAGAGGTCTTAAAATCCTTAAAAGATTTTTCCGCTTTAGGCGATAATTCGGCTTTGTTCGATATAGGCGTGTATAGCGCCCCAATTCGGCCTTCCGGATTCTAGGGGCTTCGCCGAAATTTAAAATTGTAGACTTCTATGGCTAAGTGAAAGTTATAAAACCACATAGTCCGATTGCCTTGTTTGCTCCGCTGGACACCTCCTTAAGGGACCAAACATTTGGATAAAGAGTGTCCGAGTTTTCCACGAACACCCCAGTACTAGTTACATGGGGGCGGAAGCCGACGATTGGCCTACTTTCAGAATTTGATAAACAACCGCACATAAGGTAATATTTTAAATGACAAAACTGCTACATAGCGCAAGTAACTTCGTCTTTAAATCACAAACATGATAGAAGCGAATTCATTCAAAAATTATGTTCTTGGTACATTCATCGACCACGAGGCAAGCACCCTTACGCCATCATAATACTTTTCAGGAATGCAATGCGGCTTGCCTTCTGGCAGCCCGTCCTTCACCAGCTTCTCCGCATCCAGCTTGCCCCAATGCACCTTTGCACAGGGAAGGGCCCGACGGGCACCCTCAATGCAAACGGATCGCATGATGACTTCCAGGCGCGGACAGGCATTCACCATCCGCTTGATCAGGCCGAAGTAGTTGGTGGGCAGGGTCTCATCAGGCCACATCCGGACTATGACATCCTTCATAGCCACTTCGGCCGCCTTGTGGAGTTCGACCAACTGCTTCAGTTGGTCACTCAGAGGCGTTGAATGTTCGGCCCCAGCATACTGGGACCAGAACAACTTCTCCGTTGAGCTCCCCTCCTGGGCACGGTAGAACTCCGCGGCATCTGATACGCTGCGTGGCAGATCTGCGAATGCCCCTGGAGAGCTCCGGACTCGGGTAAGTAAAAGAAACGCCTCCTCCACATGTTTGCTTTGCATAAAGAATTTCTTACCCGCCGTTATCTTTTTGGCCTCCTGGATCTCCTGTTGTGCCCTCTCGGCTTTGGCCTTGGCGTCTTTTATATTTGTAAGGGCCTTCGCAAGCTCGACCTCTTTTGCTTTAAGCTAATGCTCCACAGACTCGAGCTTCTTGCCGAACTCCTGGAGCTCTTCTTGTACTTTGCCCACTCGGGCTTCTTGCTTTTTGCGCTCCTTGCGTTCCGAGGCCGCTTTGTGTTCGGCCTTGGACAACGCCTTCTTGAGAGATGCCACTTCGGTGGTGGCCTCTGTTACCAAATCACGACGCTTCGTCGTTAGCATAATCAAATTTTATTTACCATTTATTATATGAGAGAGGGGAATCATTCACCTTTGCTCTCCTCGAGCTGCCTCCTCGTGAGGCCGAGCTCTCCCTGTGCCCTCTCCAAGTCCTGCGTTAGGTCGGTGATTTCGACCGTGCGAGCAGCAGCGGCCAGCAGCACAGCCTGTTTATTTACATTCAAACTTATTGTTAGACTCCTTCGGATTATAATTGACCCTCCGTTTGGTTTTTCCTTCCGAACACCAAACAGAGTATCAGGGGCTACTACCTATCGGGTGGTAATTTCACACAGTTTTACTTACCTCAAAGCCTGTCAGGAGGCTGGTGCAGGCTTCGGTTAGTCCGCTCTTGGCGGACGAAACCTTCTGAATCACCGCACTCATAAGAGCACGATGCTCTTCATCTAGGGAAGCGCTGCGAAGCGCTTCCAGCAGACAATCCGGCGCCTCGGGCGCAACGGAAGTCCTTGATACAGACGGCCCTCCCTCCCTCACGAGGGGCTGCCCGCCTAAGTCCGGAACCACTGAAGGCTCTGGAATAGTGTTCGGCTGAGAGCCCGGCTTACCGTGGCTCTCGTCAACATGATCCGCGGGGATCTTGAACCCCGCGAGTTCGATGTCTGGGACGCTGCCTTGAGGCGCCTCCAGGGCCACCTCCCCCATCTCTGGGAGCCTTTGGGACAACACCTCCGTGTCGTCCGCAGGCCGAGGAGACGTGGCCGTCGGGAGTGAGTTCATTGCTGACTCACTCAAGGACCCGTCCGAAGACGACACTTTGGGATGGGCCCTGGCTGGACTGCATGCAAGTTCAGCATTACAAACAAAACAATGAAGCAAAATTATGATGGAGTGCGGGTACTTACGATCGCACTTGGGGCTTCTGCCTGGGCAGCCACCCTTCCTCGCTGTCGGCGGCGGTGGCGGAGTAGTCCGGAAGGGACACCTTTCCCTTCTTGGACGTCCCAGCCTCCCCCACCGGGGCGGCCTTCCTCTTTTTCTCCCCCTAGTACTGGGAGGTGGAGTTTCTTCTTGTTTCCCCCCGCTTTCGCGGGAGGAATCTGCCTCGTCATCATCAGACGACAAGGGTATGACGGCCTTGCGCCGGGGGCCTCTCCTGGTCCCCTGGTCCGCTGTCTCTGGCCCCCCATCCTTTCCGGATAGGGCGACCTCCTCTTCTTCCTCTTCTTGCCCTTCGGGGGAGGAGTGCGCCTCGTCGTCTTCAGACGAGGCTTGCGCAACCTTACGTCGGAGACCCTTTCAGGTCCCCGGGGCCTTCTTATCGGCCTTCTTCTCCGGCCCCTTATAGGGCGCTGGGACCAGCATGTTTGTCAGAAGATCATTAGCTGGGCTTTCTGGCAGCAGATCCGGACAATCAATTCGCTCCACTGCCTCCACATACTCCTGAACAATATACACGATCACTTAGGAATTATCCATGAATACATTGGGAAGAACCGAACTCGGTGGCAGCCTGAGAACTCACCTGGGTAGGGTGCCGTGCGGTGTGGAGCCCACGGTCCTCGGTTATGAGAGGAGGTACTTCGGTGGCCTTGAACAACACCTTCCATGCGTTCTTGTGCTTCATGCCATAGAGCCTCTGGAGTGTCCGGTGTTTGGCCGGGACGAACTCCCACAGATTGAATGCCTGCCTTTGGCACGGCAGAATCCGACGAACGAGCATGACCTGGATCACGTTGACAAGCTTGATGTTCTTTTCCTTCACGCCCTTGATGTAGTTGATGAGTCCGGTCAGCTTTGTGGATTCGCCCCATAACAGGCCCTTCTGTTCCCAGGAGGTGAGCTGCATAGGGGTTCCAAATCGGAACTTGGGGGCCGCCGCCTAGTTGACGTCGCATGGCTTGGTGATGTAGAACCACCCCGATTGCCACCCCTTCACGGTTTCCGCAAAGGAGCCGTCAGGCCAGGTGACGTTAGGCATTTTGCCCACTATGGCTCCTCTGCACTCCGCTTGCTGGCCGCTCACGATCTTCGGCTTCACGCAGAAGGTTTGGAGCCACAAGCCGAAATGAGGCTTGATGCAGAGGAAAGCCTCGCACACGACGATGAACACCGAGATGCTGAGGAGGAAGTTCGGGGCTAGATCATGAAAATCTAGCCCGTAGTAGAACATGAGCCCGCGGACGAAGGGGTGGAGTGGAAACCCCAGTCCACGGACGAAGTGGGCAAGAAACACGACCCTCTCGTGGGGTCCTGGAGTTGGAATGGCCTGCCCACTGTCTGGTAGCCGGTGCGTGATGTCTGCGGCCAAGTATCCAGCCGCCCGAAGACTTGCGATGTTCTTCTCCTTCACGGTGGAAGCCACCCATTTGCCTCCTGCTCCGGACATGTTTAGCTGTGCGGAGAAGGCTTGGACTAGGGCGTTGGAGCTCGGGGAGGCAAGAGTGGGCAGAGGAGGAAGAAGGCGTGGGTAAGAATGGGGAACTCTTATCCCTTTATAGAGGCGATGAAAGTGGTGCGCCTCCCCACTAGCCTGTTGAGAATCGCTTACTTCCCAAGCGCCACGATTGATGGCTTTGGGGATTACCCATACCCGTATTGGTGAGAATCCCGTGATAAGGGGACATGATCTCTGCTTTGACAAGACGTGTCAAGGAAACCGCCTCGCAATGCGCGCTGTGGCTGGTTGTGAAAAAACGGTTCAAATAATGACCTGGCTGTAATGGCATGTCACGTCGTCTAAAAGTTGTCAGCTGAAGTATCATTCTCTCTACGGTGGTATGTGAAGATCATTTTGCAGATCCGGACACGGCTTACGTGTTCGATAATAACCTTGGAGTATTCGGAGGAGGAACCCGCCTTGCAATGCCGAAAACAAGACTGCGCGCCGAACTCATCGTCATTGAAGCCTGGCTCAGGGGCTACTGAGGGAGTCCTGGATTAGGGGTATCTGGAGAGCCGTACTATATACATCGTCCGGACTATTGAAGCATCAAGATACAAGACTCAAGACTTCGGCTCGTGTCCGGATGGGACTCTCCTTTGCGTGGAAGACAAGCTTGGCGATCCGGATATTATGTTTCCTTCCTTGTAACCGACTCCATGTAAACCCTAGCTCTCCGGTGTCTATATAAACCGGTGAGGATGGTCCTTAGAAGGCCGATCACAATTACAATCATACCATCATAGGCTAGCTCTTAGGGTTTAGCCTTTATGATCTCGTGGTAGATCTACTCTTGTACTACTCATATCTTCAATATTAATCAAGCAGGAAGTAGGGTTTTACCTCCATCGAGAGGGCCTGAACCTGGGTAAACATTGTGTCCCTTGCTTCCTGTTACCATCAGCCTAAGACGCACAGATCGGGACCCCCCCCTACCCGAGATCCACCGGTTTTGACACCGACAACCACCACCACCTCCTCCTCTTCCACCTGAGCATTAGGCAGATCAAGATGGTGATCTGCTGCTTCCACGTAGTCAATAACATTGACGTTCACAGTTTCACCATGATGAACCCACCTAGTATATTTGACCGACATCCCATACAAGTGTAGATGATTTTGCATAGTTGACTGGGGTCTTGTAACTGAATTCATACAACTTCTACACAAGCAGAGCATATCTGATTTCGGACCACCGTACTCAGCTCTAATAAAGTTCATGAAGTTTTCAACCCCCTCAACATATGCAGCAGAGAATCTTTGAGCAGAAGTTATCCAAGTCCTGTCCATCTGTTAGACATACAAATTAGTTCTTCTACTAGATATTACAGGAAAACAAATATGCTTTTTCATGAAGTCCAGAAAAAAATTACCTAGGTCGATGTCTAAAGCTATGGCAAGATATTTGGATGAGCAGATCTAAGTAACGAAATATATGTAAAGGTAATTCAACAAACATATTTGAGTGCTAAATTATGGCAGGTTGTTTCAGCAGTCAATGAGGCCGAGCACACAGCCATCAAACTATCGAAGGCCATCGCAGCAACAAAGATCGAGTATAAAACGGTGTAGATCTATTTCACCTAACAGATTGGCTACTAGACCATGGCAATCTACGTCACAATAAATATATGGCAAGATATTTTAGCAACTAATCGGCCTTGGTATGCCATCTCAGCTAAGCAGATTGAGTGCAGAACAGGGTAAGGAAGCTTCTTAAGTAGAGCATATTGAATGTACACTACTTCGTCAAAAGGTGAGATTAACAACGTCTATCAGCTAACATTCAGTGTGAAAGTGCGTTATATCGAATAGAGGGGGGGGGGGTGAATGGGCGATTTTTATGAATTCTTCACTGAGGAATTTGCTGGTGAGGAAATTCCTAAATGAAGAACTACTTACAGCGGAATAAGTACTCAAAAGTAAACATAGCAGAACACACGCATAGTCATCATGATGAAATGAAGACAAGCACATAGTACAGAAAGCGTAAACACAGGATAACACAATATGAAGACGGATAGACTGAAGAAGTTGAACTGAGGAAATTGAGAAAGTCTTCAGTCAAAGTCTTCAAACAGATATGAACAAGCACACAACAACAGAGATGAGGAAATGAAAGAGTTGAGGAAATAGAACCAGTAAGCTCGGTGAAGACCATGATTTGGTAGACCAGTTCCAACTGTTGTCTCAGTTGTAGATCTGGTTGGAGCGGCTGAGTATTTAAACTCAAGGACACCCAGTCCCGGACACACAGTCCTCACCGTATTCTCCTTGAGCTAAAGTCACACAGAACTCACCCAATCACTCGTGGTAAGTCTTCAGGTGACTTCCGGACCTTCACAAACTCGGTCACTCGGCGATCCACAATTCCTCTTGGATGCTCTAGACCTTGACGCCTAACCGTCTGGAAGAAGCACAATCTTCAAAGGAAACAAGCGTCGGATCCATGCAGGATCAATCTCTTCAGTGATGCTCAATCACTTTGGGGTTTTGTAGGTTTGGGTTTGGGTTTTCCTCACTTGATGATTTTCGCTCAAAGTCCTCGAAGGATGGGTTGCTCTCAAATGACATGTGTCAGTTTCTCCCGGAGCAGCCAACCAACTAGTGGTTGTAGGGGGCGGCTATTTATAGCCTAGGCAGCAGCCTGACATGATAAGACATAAATGCCCTTGTCTGATAGCACCGTTAGGTGGGTAGATATTTTGGGACAGCTGGCACGTAGCACAGCAACGGTCGGAATATTTTCCTCTCAAATACCTCAGGGCTATCATGTTCCTCACTTTGTAGGTAATCTGCACTGGCAAATTCCTAACTCCTCAGTCAGAACAAATTCCTCAGAGACCAGAAGAGCTTCGCCTCTGTCACTGAAGAATATGACTGAACTGTGTAAGATTTCCAATGGCTTCACTCGAAGGGATTGGCAGGTGTAGGATTTTGAGTTGAGCATCACATGGAAATTTTTCCTTAGTATTTCCTCGACCCCCTTTAACAGTACGGTGTTTCCTATGACTCAAGAAAGAGAAAATGAAACTATAAAAACAAGAGTCTTCATGCTTCATGTTCCTCGAATGATTACCAAGTCTTCAAGGTCACACCAATTTCTTCACTTCCAAAATCTTCAGAAAGTCTTCAGAAATACAAAGTCTTCAGTTGAAGAACTTCATTTTTATGGGTCAACTTTCTCTGTAAATATCAAACTCCTCATAGACTTATAGACCTGTGTACAGTCACAAACGCGTCAGTCCCTTAACCTATAAGTCTTCAATACACCAAAATCACTAAGGGGCACTAGATGCACTTACAGTCTCCCCCTTTTTGGTGATTGATGACAATATTGGTTAAGTTTTCAACGGGGATAAACATATGAAGTGTAAATACTGATATTGAGGAATTTGATTGCAAGATATAGAAGAACCCCCCCTGAAGATGTGCATAGTGAGGAATTTGCTTTTGAAGCAATGCACACTTGAAAAGTATAATCATGGAGATCTCCCCCTATATCTTGTAATTCATACACGCATTTGACTTATAATTTGAAGAATTTGAAATGCATGATGAAATATGGTGACTAATGTAATTCAGCATGCGTGCATTGACATTAATGAGGAATAAGCATGCAGAAGAACTCAGCAAAAGTATCAGGCCACCATAGAGTTTAAGATTACAACTCGATCCAGCAAAGTCATCAAAAGAACGAGAGTTGTAACTTAGAAAAAAACGCCCATATAAGATAGACCCACTTGAAGACTAACTCAAATTTCTCCCCCTTTGTCATCGAATGACCAAAAGGGTTGAAAATGACGACTAACGCCCCTAAAGAATATCATGAAGATGGAGGAGCGCCAGCGTTGTTGGGGTCTTGAGTCGATGTAGGGCCTGCTGCAGTGTCGTCCAAGTCTTCGTACTCGTCCGTGTCGCGGGATGAAGAATATGAACTGGCGACCAAGGGAGGAACCTTGACCTTCTTGAGCTTCTTCGACGGAGGAGCAGACCAGTCAAAGTCTTCTTTGAAGCCCATTTGCTTCAGATCTTCTTCACCATACAGATGTGACAGAATAGCCCAGGTGCGATCGAAAACTTCATGGAGGTAGTAATGGTTTTTCTTCACCGCATTATGTGTAGAGGTCATGTTGTGAAGAATAGAGCCAAACTGACGCTTAACCCATTTGTGGTTTCGATCCACCTTCAGGTGAAGACTTAGAAGCAGCTCATGGTCAGTCATTACTCAAGGAGCAGTAGCTTGAGGACTTGACTTGGGAGCATTGGCAGCAGAATCATGAGTGGCAGAGTCATCATTGGTGGAGTAAGATGCAGCTTTGCGGAACTGACCATCCAATGGACGAATGGCTTCATCGATAACAGCAGGTGCCTTGCCCTTTTCTTCAGCTGAAGAATATGTCCGTTTGAGGACTTCAATCGGGGGCAAGTAGCTGCCATGGTTGAGAGTGTCAGCCTTGTAATTGAGTGAAGACCTTGATCTTAGGAATCTCATGATCCATGGAGCGTAGGTGAAAGTGCAACATTTGTGAGAGTCCTCATGAAGAAATCATGATAATTGATGGGCATACCATGCATGTTGTTGAATAGCATATTTTTCATCATCCCCACAATTTCTTCATCAGATGAGTCATGACCTTTGATTGGACTGATAGTCTTCGTCAGAATGCGATAGATGGTTCTTGGCACGTACAACAATTCCTTCACAAGGAATTTGGTCCTTGGGGCTTGACCAGGCTTCAGCGGCTTCATGAGCACTTGCATGTAATGAGCAGTGAGTTCTGGCTCATCGTACAGACAACGAGCACCTTCAGGTGGAGGACTGAGTGGCAAGGCACAAAGAAATTCAGAGGCTGGTGCCTTGTAGTGAGTGTTTTCGGTCATCCAGTCCAACACCCAAGTGTTGATGTCATTTGCTTCACCAGTGATATGCAGCATCGCATAGAACTGAAGAATTAGCTCCTCATTCCAGTCAATGATGTCAGTGCAAAAGTTAAGCAGACCTGCATCGTGAATCATACTGAGGACTGGTGTGAAGCAAGGCATTGATTCCATGTCCACGTGAGGAATGTGCTGGTGGTCGAAGACTTTGTCCTTGTCGAAGAGTACTGAGGAATAGAAGTTGGCCTGGCTAGCAGTCCAGAAACGCTTCCTTCTAAGACAAGCATTGTCATATGGGTTGAATTCAGTGAAGAATACACACTCGCCGAAGAAATCATCAGCCTTGAATTTTGGCTTCTTGGAGAAGGGATCCTTTGGCTTGGGTTGAGGAGTGTCAGTTAACTGCATTACCACCTCAGGAATCGCAATCTCAGGTTCCTCATGCTGAGGAATTTCAAGTACTTCTTCAGTTGCAGCCTGGGACATCAATTCTTTGTTCACATTTTCTTCAGCACTAGTGGCTGGAATTTCTTCATGGACGGACGGGGTTGCACGAGGTTCATCAGATCCCATTTGCACTTCAGTAGCTGCAGGGGACTGAGGAATTGCTTGGAGTGGAGTGAACAACAGAGAATTGGGGTGCTGACTTTCCCAAAAGTCATCATTCAGTACAGGTGTGGTACAGCCGATGTCCACATCCTCATCTTCCATTTCTTCAACACCTGCCTCTTCAGTAGTGAACTAAGGCATAGGTGAGGAAACAACTGGGGTTGAAGGGATTCTATCCACTTCAATTTCTTCATCCAACTGCTCTGTCGAAGCAGCAGAAGGAGTTTCTTCATCGGATTCCTCGGGAATCACATAATCTTCACCAAAAGGAACAAGGTCCTTTGATGGCATGTAAGAGACAGGAATGACATCAATTGGATTTTCAGTTGAACTTGTCAGAGGCTTCATTTTCTTCGGAGCTGAAGAATCTGATGACGCTGATGCCTTCCTCTTTTTCATTGCTGCATGCTCTACAGCCTTGGTCTTCTTCACATCTAATGCAGATGGAAGGATCAGAGTGGGTGTAGGTGCAGGAGGTGCAGAGGACTTGATCCAGTTTCTTCAGGCGCAACTGATGCAATTGCCCTGACTTCTTCATTTTCTTCACGCGCACCACTAGTGGATGCCCTGGCAATTTCTTCAGTGGCTGGAATGCAGTCATCAGCCCTGGTACTCTCATTTTCTTCAGCAGCCTGACTGACATCAGCGGTGCTGGCATGTTCTTCTATGGGCTGAGCAGATGCTTCAGCCTGAGGAATTTCAACGTGCACAGGAGCAGTGGCAGTTGAAGTAAATGTCTTCGTCAAATTGACGAACCGAACCTTTGCTCCCTTCCAATTAGCATAGTACCGATTGAAATCATCACTCAGTTGCTTGATTTCAGTTTGCAAAGCAATGAGTTGTTCAGGGGTAAGAGTGAGGACATTGTCCTTGAGGTAGCGTTGTTTCTTGTGCTGCACTTTCTTCAGTTTTCTGCCTTGTTCATATTTCCACTCCTCTTCCTCAATGAAGTGCGTCAGAACATGACTTTGACCAGGAGTGAGGTTCATCTCCGGTAAAGGTGTGTTAGGGTCTTTGTGCCATAAGTCAATGAAATCGAGGATCAACTTTGGATCCAATAATAGTGGCACATTGCTACCTTTGGCTCTAGCGGCCCTGGCTTGCCTGTCTCTGATGATTTCGGCAAGTTCTTCATCATCAGCCTCATCATTATCAGAGGGCACTTGAAAGGCAACCTGCTTCTTGTGAGGACTTGGTCGAAGGCCTCGTCCAGTAGTGGCCTTTTTCTTCAGCAGAGAGGGACCAACTGAAGAACTTGGTGCAACAGTGGAGCTTGCAGATGCTCCTGAGGCAATTGAGATGCCAGTTGTCCTTTGGCATGTGGCGAGATGCACAGGTGCAGAGGATTTGGTAGGAGCAGCTGAAGACTTTGTCGGAGGAGCTGAGGATTTTGGAGGAGGAGGAGCAAACTGATGAATTTACCGTGAGGGCATTGAAGAATCTGGCCTTGAGGGCATTGCTGAGGAGCTTGGCCGTGAGGGCATTGAAGAAGAAGCACCTGACTTATGTGCAGGATTCTTAGGCATCACCTTCCTGGGCTTACTAGCAGAGGCCTCAGCAGTGGCAGCAGCAGCAGAGTCTTCATTGAATTTCATCACTGCTTCCTTTGCTTGTTTGGCCAGTTTGGCCTGGCGCCTTGCCCATTCATCAGCATAGTCCTCACCGCGCTTGAGGCTGGTGGATCCGCCAGTTGGCCAGGTGCCAATGGAGGTCTTGAGCATGGAGGGTTGAGCGCGAATTTCTTCATATACTTGGGAGTAACATACCTGTACTCCCTCCATTCTCGTGCCCATCTCCTCTCTATCCGTTGTATGCGCACCTTGCGCTGATTCTTGTCCTCCTTGCCAAACTTGGCCTCATCAGGAGTGCAGTATCCAGCATAAATGTCCTCAGGGATTTCAAACGCAGTATTGACCTCAGGCCTCTTTCCTCCCTTTTGTGGCTTCTTACCATCACCCATTTTCTTCAGCTGAGGAATATGAACAATTGAAGTTTCTGAAGAGGTATGCAACTTTTCTTCGAGGAATTCTGCAAATGAGTTAAGTTGATGAGAACCTAGTGATTTAGCAGCGGACATGTGTACCTGTGAACAGAGTATAGTTGCGAGGAATTTGGAGAGGTCATATGCGTTCTCAGAAGGTTTTCTTAAAAAGATTTGAGGAACTTGACCAGATGAGTCTTGAAGAATTTCACTAAGCATTTTTAATCTTAGGTTCCAGAGTTGTACAGATTTGAAAATCCACACAATTGAGGAATCTTGAAGAATATCATCACTTAGAGAAATGAATCAAGAACACATAACATGTGAGGTGTTTAGTGTGTGAAGATTTGAAGAATAAACACCTTTGAAGATTTTCAAGAAAACACATGAATCAAAGAGGGCAGTAAAAGTAACTTTTAATTACCCCTTGATGAAGAACACGACGAACTAAGAAGTGTAGATGTGAAGTTCGTCAGTTCAGATCTTCCACGCCCTAACTCGGCAGAGGAAGACAGCTATGGCGGCGGCGGAGTGAAGAAATCCGCAACCGGTGCGAGTACGACGGCGACGAGGTCGAGGCAGTGAAGCTCTTCCCCACCGGCGACGATGAAGTAGCGGCGGCGCTAGGGTTTGGGAAGCTCGAGCGGGAGCTGAGATCGAGTGGAGTAAAACAAAGTGAAGAAGAAGCAGGGGTATTTATAGTGGGAGTGAAAAACTGTACGCCCGAAGATTTTGGATGAATGTGCCCCTAGCCCTTCTCATTCGCTTGACATGTGTCACCCACGTACCATGAGGTGGCGATCTTGTAGGATCGTGGGTGAATAGATAAGTATTGTCGTGGGATGCGGAACGGTTTGAGCGGCAAAGCCAAAAATTCAGATAAGATTAGCTAAAGTTTCGTTCGCAATTTCATCAGCTGTCAAGGACACAGTGAAGATTTTGAACGAGTTTCAAATTAGAACGCACATGAAGAATTTGTGAAAAGATTAGGTTGAGTTTAGCATAGAGGGGGAAGGGTCCAATCACATTCACTTAGCAGAAAAAGTCAACTTGAAGAATTAGCAATAAGTGAATGCTATAGAGGACATAAACTCATATATATATATATATATATATATATATATATATAATGAAGAAAAACGACGGAAACTGTGAAGACATTGCAAAGTTGAAGAATTAAAAAAAAACGAGAAATTTCAAAAACTGGGGAAAAACTCAAATTTGAAAATTTTCAACTTTTGGTGGTGGCGTAACCCACCGTATAAGAAAGCTGACTTCAGACACCACGTACAATTGTCGTAGGGCTCTGAGAGTCAATTTCTTCGTTAATTTCTTCACACTTAGAGGTTAGTCTTCATTGATTGAAGAAAAACGTTACTTCGTGTGTTGCGCATTTAAGTCATCAAGTCAGCATAAGTGTTAGGATGAGTGTCCATTTCAGGGAACATTCGAAGATTCTAGGATATTTAGCTCACACCGCAACTTGCTAAATCTCTTCTCATCCAAGGGCTTAGTGAAGATATCGGCCAGCTGATCTTCAGTGCTTGCGTGGCTGATGGAGATATCGCCCTTCAACGCATGATCACGAAGAAAATGATGACGAATCTGGATGTGCTTTGTCTTTGAGTGCTAAACTGGGTTGCGAGAGATCTTGATAGCACTCTCATTGTCGCAGTAGAGAGGCACATTCTTCATGTTGATGCCATAGTCCTTGAGTGTTTGCTTCATCCATAATAATTGAGCACAGCAAGAACCAGTAGTAATGTACTTAGCTTCTGAAGTGGAGAGTGATACGCAGTTCTGTTTCTTCGAGGACCAGCAGACCAAAGATCGTCCGAGGAAATGGCATGTGCCTGACGTTGACTTGCGGTCCACGTGATCGCTAGCATAGTCAGAGTCTGAATATCCAATGAGATCAAATGAAGAGCCCTTGGGATACCATAATCCAAGTGTTGGTGTGTGAGCTAGATATCAAAGAATATGCTTCACGGCCTTATGGTGTGATTCCTTCGGTGTAGCTTGAAATCGGGCACACATGCAAACACTAAGCATAATATCCGGCCTAGATGCACATAGGTACAATAAAGAGCCAATCATGGAGTGGTATACCTTTTGATCGAAGTCTTTACCGTTTTCATCAGTGCATAGATGGCCATTTGTGGGCATTGGAATTTTGACCCCTTTGTAGTCTTGCATGCCGAATTTCCTCAATACATCTTTGAGGTATTTCTCCTGAGATATGAATATGCCATTGCGCTGTTGACGAATTTGAAGACCTAAAAAGAATTTCAATTCTCCCATCATAGACATTTGATATTCTTCACTCATCATATAGGCAAATTCATCACTATAATGTTGGTCAGTACAGCACGTATATTTGGCACACAAACAATTCATCATCATAAGATTTTGTGAAAAGAGTTGGGTCGAGTGAAACGGGTTTGAAGCCTTTCTTCATGAGGAATTCCTTCAAGGTATCATACCACGCCCGAGGGGCTTTCTTGAGGCCATATAGGGCCTTGTTGAGTCTGAAGACTTTGTCAGGATGCTTTGGATCTTCAAAACCTGTGTGTAGCCTTGAGCTACAAGCCGTGCCTTATTCCTCACCACAAGGCCATTTTCATCTTGCTTGTTGTGGTAGATCCATTTTGTGCCAATGATGTTGTGCTTGCGAGGATCTGGCCGTTTGACCAGTTCCCAGACGTTGTTGAGCTCGAACCGATGTAATTCTTCTTGCATAGCCTGAATCCACTCAGGCTCCAGAAATGCTTCATCTACCTTAGTGGGCTCTGAGATAGAGACAAAAGCAAAGTGCCCACAAAAGTTAAATAAATGTGAAGATTTTGAGCGAGTGAGAGGACCTGGTGCTTCAATGTCATCAATGATCTTCTCGATTTGCACTTCGTTAGCAATACGAGGATGAGCGGGTTGTCTTCGAGGAATTTGATCAGCATTCCCTTCAGGAGTATTTTCTTCAGCACCATTTCCTTCAGGTGCGCCAGCCCGGCGATCATCACGATCTGGAATGAATTCTTCAGCAGATTCTTTGGTAGGAATGACATCCTCAATAGCCTTGAACTTGATAGAATCCTCAGGTGCTGGTTCATCTATCACAGAAGGTAGGTGCTCTCTTTGCGAGCCATTAGTTTCATCGAACCGCACACTACAGTTTCAACAACTTTTTGAAGAACGCTGTTAAAGACTCTGTAGGTGTGCGAGTCCTTTCCATAACCAAGCATAAAACCTTCATGTGCTTTCGGTGAGAATTTTGAAGTGTGATGAGGATCTCTAATTCAACATTTAGCACCAAAGACTTTGAAATAACTCACATTGGGCTTTTCGTCAGCGAGAAGTTCATAAGCAGTTTTCTTGAAGAATTTGTGAAGATATACCCTATTGATGACGTGGCACGCAGTATCAATTGCATCAATCAGAAACGATGAGGCGTTTTGTATTCATCAAGCATAGTGCGAGCCATTTCAGTGAGGGTTCTATTCTTGCGCTCCACGACGCCATTCTGTTGAGGAGTATAAGGAGTAGATAACTCATGAGTAATACTAAGTTCATCAAGATCGCCATCAAGACCAGAATTCTTGAACTCGGTCCCATTGTCAGTTCTGATGTGCTTGATTTTCACACCAAAGTTGGTTGAAGCCCTCAAGGAAAATCATTTGAAGACTTCCTGCACTCCATGTTTGTAAGTGACAATGTGCACCCATGTGTAATGAGAATAATCATCAACAATAACAAAGCCATATTGAGTTGCATCATTTAGAATTGCAGAATAATGGTTAGGACCAAAGAGATCCATGTGAAGCAATTCAAATGGTCGAGTGGTGGTCATGATAGTCTTCGCTGGATGCTTGGCCTTTGTCATCTTTCCAGCTTCACAAGCTCCGCATAAGTGATCCTTGAGGAATTTGACATTCTCAATGCCAATGACATGCTTCTTCTTTGCAAGCGTGTGCAGATTCCTCATGCCAGCATGACCAAGTCGTCGATGCCATAGCCAGCCTTCTGAAGCTTTTGCAAGTAAGCACACGGCTGGTTGTGGTCCTATAGAGAAATCAACGATATACAAGTCTCCTCTCCTAAAGCCTTCGAAGACTTTGGAATGGTCAGCTTCCATGATCACAACACAACGATATCTTCCAAAGACAACAACCATATCGAGATCACAAAGCATTGAGACAGACATGAGGTTGTATCCTAAGGACTCGACAAGCATGACTTTGTCCATGTGTCGATCCTTTGAGATCGCAACCTTACCTAGACTCAATCCCTGACTTTTGCCTTTGTCTGCGAAGATGATATGCTTCAGATGCGACAGTGATAAAGGAGCATCCATGAATAGATTCTTGTCACCAGTCATATGATTCGTACATCCACTATCGAGGACCCACTCTTTTGCTTTGGGTTGATCATCCCGCAGATGAATTAGTGCAACTTACGAACTCATATACTTCATCAGTGAAGAATATGACATCAATATCATCAGATCAATTTCATCAAGCAATAGCACAGATAAATCAGTATGAGGATGTGAGAAATGAAAATTCATTTCTTCATGATTAGCCTGCGTCCTTTCAGGCATTTTCAGGTCTCCAGCAATTTCCTCAGACGTTTTGAGCACGTCTGGAGACCTGACCCTGCATAAGAGATTAGTTCTTTTTCTTCACCACCCACATCTGAAGGGGTGGCAAAGAATTCATCACTCTACGAGCACCATATGAGAAAGGTGGCATAGAAGCCAATCCACTTCGTTTCACATAAGAGGGGTTAGGGTAAGCAGAGAAATTCTTCGAGGACTTATGAACATAATGATTTGAAGAATAATACTCATATTCATAGCCCTTAGCTCTACCCTGTGAAACAGAAGGGTTAGCATGATGATGATCATATGAGGATTTTGATCCTTTTGAGGAATTGGATCCATGTGAAGAATTAGGTCTATATGAAGAATTTGATCTGGGGTTCCTCTTATTCACAGGTGGTGTCATGAGGACATTCACCTGAAGACTTTCAAGATAACTTTTGGGAACCCAGATTTTCTTCATAGGGGAACCGTTCCTGCAGTTAGTGCCAACATATCTAGCAAATACTTCACCATTCTGATTTTTGAACAGTTTATAGTTGGAGTCAAATGACTCATCAGAAGAATGAGGAGATTCACATGTAAAGCCAGATAAATTGGATGGATCAACTGGAGGACCTTTTGCAGCAACCCATGAGGTTTTGGGGTACTGCTCAGGCTTCCAATATGTTCCATCAGCATTGAGTTTCCTCTCAAAGGCAATACCCTCTTTACTAGGGTTCCTGTTGAGGATCTGCTTTTTAAGCACATCACAAAGAATCTGATGCCCTTTGAGGCTTTTGTACATGCCTGTTGTGTACAATTCCTTCAGCCCTGCATCATCAGTGGTACTAGCAATGTCCTCAGATGAGGAATTAGTGATAGTAGAGACAGGTGAAGAATTTGTAACATTTGAAGCATTTGAACATTCAGGTGATGAATTAGCAGATTCACGTTCAATGCACTTCAGACATGGAGGAATAAATTCTTCCTGAGTAGCGCTGATTTGTTGAGCAAGTAATGAATCGTGCTCCTTCTGAAGATCTTGATAACTCACTCTTAGCTTCTCAAAATCTTGCTTTCTTTGAAGAAGTTCAAGAGAAAGCTTCTCGTGATCAGATAAGAGAGTGTTGTGATGACCTTGAAGGCCGTCAAACTTGGAATGAAGTCTCTGAAGACTTTCAGCCAAAGCTTTTGACTGATCCATTTCTTCACCCAACATATCATCGCTCTTATTTAGCATGTATTGAACTTTTTCCAAAGCTCTTTGTTGTTTAGTGGCAAGGGAAGCAAGTTTGACATAGCCAGGTCCAAATTCATCGCCAGATTCATCATCACTGGACTCGGATAGGTAGCATTCGGTTACCTTAGCACTGTTTGCCATGAGGCAGGGTGTAGAGGATGATGATTTTGGTTCGAATGTCATCGCATTGAGAGAGTCCTTGTAATCCTCAAACCAAGGATCATGACGGGTTCGATGACCTTCATAGACCTCAGAGAGACAGTCCCAGATTAGCTTCGCGTGATTGAGATGCATGATGTTCCTGAACTGATTTCGGGATAGACTGGAGCAGATGACATCCTTTGCTGTGAGGTTAAGTAGAGTGTAGTTGCGAATGTCATCAGCCTCCGCCATCTTGCATAGATCGGTAAGACCGATCTCAGTGATGGTCCACAGTTTGCTGTCCATGGCAATGAATCGCTTTTTCATCATGGCCTTCCACCGAGGATACTCATGATTGTCAAAGATGGAGCAGGATATGTTCCTCGTTCCTGCAGTCGACATAACTAAAACTCCAGGTGGTTAAACCAAAATCACAGAGAACACGGGAGTACCTTGCTCTGATACCAATTGAAAGTGCATTATATCGACTAGAGGGGGGGTGAATAGGCGCTTTTTATGAATTCTTCACTAAGGAATTTGCTGGTGAGGAAATTCCTAAATGAAGAACTACTTGTAGTGGAATAAGTACTCAAAAGTAAACATAGCAGAACACATGCATAGTCATCATGATGAAATGAAGACAAGCACAGAGTACAGAAAGTGTAAACACAGGATAACACAAGATGAAGACGGATAGACTGAAGAAATTGAGCTGAGGAAGTTGAGAAAGTCTTCAGTCAAAGTCTTCAAACAGATATGAACAAGCACACAACAACAGAGATGAGGAAATGAAAGAGTTGATGAAATAGAACCAGTAAGCTCGGTGAAGACAATGATTTGGTAGACCAGTTCCAACTGCTGTCTCAGTTGTACATCTGGTTGGAGCGGCTGAGTATTTAAACTCGAGGACACCCAGTCCCGGACACACAGTCCTCACCGTATTCTCCTTGAGCTAAAGTCACACAGACCTCGCCCAATCACTCGTGGTAAGTCTTCAGGTGACTTCCGGACCTTCACAAACTCGGTCACTCGGCGATCCACAATTCCTCTTGGATGCTCTAGACCTTGACGCCTAACCGTCTGGAAGAAGAACAATCTTCAAAGGAAACAAGCGTCGGATCCACGCAGGATCAATCTCTTCAGTGATGCTCAATCACTTTGGGGTTTTGTAGGTTTGGGTTTGGGTTTTCCTCACTTGATGATTTTCGCTCAAAGTCCTTGGAGGATGGGTTGCTCTCAAATGACAAGTGTCAGTTTCTCTCGGAGCAGCCAACCAACTAGTGGTTGTAGGGGGCGGCTATTTATAGCCTAGGGAGCAGCCCGACATGATAAGACATAAATGCCCTTGTCTGATATGACCGTTAGGTGGGTAGATATTTTGGGACAGCTGGCGCGTAGCACAGCAACGGTCGGAATATTTGTCTCTCAAATACCTCAGGGCTATCATGTTCCTCACTTTGTAGGTAATCCGCACTGGCGAATTCCTAACTCCTCAGTTAGAACAAATTCCTCAGAGACCAGAAGAACTTCGTCTCTGTCACTGAAGAATATGACTAAACTGTGTGAGATTTCCAATGGCTTCACTCGAAGGGATTGACAGGTGTAGGATTTTGAGTTGAGCATCACATGGAAATTTTTCCTTAGTATTTCCTTGACCCCCTTTAACAGTACGGTGTTTCCTATGACTCAAGAAAGAGAAAATGAAACTATAAAAACAAGAGTCTTTACACTTCATGTTCCTCGAATGATTACCAAGTCTTCAAGATCACACCAATTTCTTCACTTTCAAAATCTTCAGAAAGTCTTCAGAAATACAAAGTCTTGAGTTGAAGAACTTCATTTTTAGGGGTCGACTTTTTCTGTAAATATCAAACTCCTCATAGACTTATAGACCTGTGTACACTCACAAACACATAAGTCCCTTAACCTATAAGTCTTCAATACACCAAAATCACTAAGGGGCACTAGATGCACTTACACAGTGCTACACCGACATGCATGGGGCCTCAGTCTAGAATGAGCGTACCGTGGGAGAAGCTGACCACCGTGCATCTCCACACAAACGTCGCCAACGGTGGCGGCGCTGACCGCCATGCGCCTCCACAAGAACGTAGCCAGCGGTGGCGGCGCGACTATAGGACGACAGTCTATGAGAGCGTACTGTGGGAGTGAGAGGATCGCCTTGCGTCCCCTCGACGAACCGCGACGCTGACGTATCGGCACGGCGGGAAGGTCTGCTTTGGCGGA
>NC_057804.1:86389914-86398529 GCF_018294505.1 Triticum aestivum
AAGTGCAGTCCCACGTGTCAGTGAAGAGGCAAGCCGAAGCGCGTTCCGTTTGCGTGAGTCGTGTGCAGGACCAAATGTGTGTGGGATGCAATGCGACCACGACAGGAGTGTGGTGAGTGTACCGCCTTTTCCCCTTTTAAACTAGGTACTTCGCCCCCTCAAATAAAAAAACTTGTTGCTTCGTGAGATCCATCGATACTACTACTAGTAATCCGGTAATCCCGACTAAAACGGCGCGGCCGGGTCTTTTCCCGTGCGATATGCTGGGAGGTTGGCTTAGTTGGGTTTTTTAGGACGAGTAATGCTACACCTACGTAATCCCAGTTACGTAATTAACGTAATGTGAAATGTGTGAGTTGTTGATTGTAGATTGGGGGGAGGGAGGGGCCCACCACCATGAAAATCAGGGGAGGAGAGAGAGAGGCAATTTACCTTAACCCTTCCGTAGGTTCCCGTAGATGTAGAAAGATGTGAAATGCGTGAATGTGTAGTGGACGTACTATTGGAGTGCCTAAGATAAATTGTGTATGTATAGACCCTATGTGTTTATTTTACTTCGCATGTTAGCTTTGTCTCGGTTCAATAAAAAACAGAGTTTGTGATGATGGTGTGCCTGTCATCCTGCAATATAGGCCGCCCGATCTATATCTAACGGATATAGGAAGGAAACTATGATGATTTAGGCTTTCCCTCATTCATCCTTTTCTCCCACAAGATCTTGATCTCCCATGCAACGCACATGCATCTTGCTAGTACTCCTACAGTATACTATATTATTGTGAAAGTTCATATACACCGGCCGAGATTAATGCAAACACGACAGATTTTCATTACATTTCAAACTTTTATAGGACAGAAAAATAAAAGAAACCCGACCCTAAACCTATTCTATGGCGGCAACCAACGTCCTCCATCTGCGATCTCTATGTACGGGGATGGGGTTCAAGACCCGTGAAGTGAAGGTGCGGTCTCCGGCGAGGAAGAGTAGAACACGGGATACAGACCGACCAGTTGGCACACCATGCCCTGCCGCCTCCAATGCCCTACTCATCCTCGGAGGAGTCCCCGACCTCGGCAGTGCCAGACGTTGGACGGCGGCAAGTAGAACGCGTGGCTGACGGTGCTCCCATCGTCGGCTGCCAGCGTGGCCACCGCTTGTGCGGTCGCGTCCGCGTCCGGCTATGCCGCTATTGCATCGCGAGAGGCGACTTGAGCGAGGGCGGTGACCTGGAGCTTAATCTCTCCCGTAGAGTGTTTGCGCTTGCGGTCATGGCGGATGTGGTGCCAAGTAGGAGGACGATGCGCTATGGTGTGGAGGTTAGCTAGGCGTTGCCACTTTAAGTAGCACATTTCGGTGAGGCCAAGCGTCCGGGTGCGTCATTAAGTCACCGGAGTTGGTTCCTCGGGCACTGAGCCTCTTAATGACGGCATACGAACGGACATCATGAATGCGGGCAGCTGGTGCCGGCTGGGAACGCACCATGCGATGGTGCGAGGGACGAGGGTTTTTGGTGTGCCAGGGTAGTCAACTGCGGTCGTGGCAACGTTGGAGATGCCCGTTGCTCACATGCGATCCCCGCATGTCATTGAAAAAGCAAGACGACCCGACATGGTCTCAGGTCCTGAGGATGCAGTTGGCCGCGCTACACCACTCCGCGGATGCGTCGCGGCGCCCCGTGCATCCTCCATGAGACGGGTGTTGGGGTGTGTTTGGATTGTGGCCAAACTGCACCTTAGCAAAATTTTGGTCATGCCCAAAGATTGGTATTTGTTTGGATGGTTGCCATTTTTTTGGCATACCAATGAACTCTAGCCAACTCTAGTTCATTTTTCTTGCCAATGTCGGCCAGATCATGGGCAACCAAAACCTCAACCAAAATTTTTGCTACCCAATGCTTTTATGGGGCAACCTTGGGCACAAACCAAACATACTGTTGGTCGTGCCACAACACTAATGCCACCCTCGGCACACTGAAACTGATCGTGTCTAGCGACGAAGAGCGTGTCGCTCACCGCGGTCGTCATGTCTAGAGGCGGTGCTGGAGGTGCGCCACGTTGTTGGCCCCCACGACCCACATGAACGGTTTTCGGTGGCGAGGAGGTTGTGGGCCAGCTCCTCCATTGGACTAGTCTGCGCTACGTCATCCCGACGGGTGTGCCCCACATGTCGGTTTCCCTGTTTTCCCGGCCATATTTCAGTGCTCCGCGTTGCGCATTAGGCCTTTCACTATGTAGGCCAAGCAAGACAACTTATTGTTTATTTGAGCCGTTCAAGTATAATCATGTGGCGTTTGCTTATTTCTCATTCCTCTCCAACCTTCTTCTCCATCGATCATGTCGCCCTCCGGTCGAATCCATCCTCCCGCATACCTCATTTGAACATTCCGCCGAGTATCATTCGCATGTACCCACCCTAGTCCTCTTTCAATCGATCTCCGGACCCCGAGATGAAATCAAGAGAATGAGTGGGGGCACGTGATACCTAAGGTGGATTCAAAATTTTGAACCGGTGATCATAGCATCCGCAAATCATATATAAAGGGTATCCAATGATCGTTTCGTTTTTGAACGTACAATATACTCCCTCCTATCCTTTCTAGTTTACATATAAGTTTTATGTGTAGTCAAAGTATCTCTAATTTGATAAAAAAGTATCAACATTCAACAACGCCTAATCAATATTGTTAGATTCGTACGTACTCCTAGATTTGTACTCGAGATGGTTTCCAATTTGTTTTCAACCACGTGAATGTGCTTGTTCTCGCGTATGCTCTTCCTACTAGGATTTCGCCACGTATAGCCAGTCCAATAGTAATTTTTTAAGCTCCCTGTCCAATAGTACTAGTGGAGTACTGACAACATCTGTACTAGAGTATGCAGTGCTCATAGTAGTACTCCCTCCTTCCATTTATATAGGGCCTATGTGGAGGAGAGAGATGTGAAAAAGTAAGGGGAGTGAGCTCTCATGCAAGAGCCTAGCTATATACACATTCCTAGTTAAATACAATAAATATGAAGAAAGAGATAGAGAGGAGATGGAAAAAGTACTAATACAATAGCCAACCTTATAATTTTTTTGCGGGAAATAGCCAACCTTATAGCCCACACTACTGTATGAGTGCATATAATAGATGATGGCTATATATGACATGGCAGTCCCTCATAGCCATCGATTGGCTATATTATTAACCATGCTCTAATGCGTTTTTCAAAACCGTATTTGACTATTGACAAGATTAATAGTACATGCGATGTATAATGTGAAAATTATATAATTGGAAACTCCTTTCACATACGAATTTGACCGTATGCTTTGTGTAAGTTGCATGTCATATATTATTACTCTTACATTTGGTCAAAGTTAGCCTCGAAAAATGCATTAGGCCCTGTATAGTAAATGGAAGGAGGGAGTAGTAGTGGAAGTGGATCCTCTGACGTAGGTATCCCTGCCTTACCCTCCCTTTCGGTCACTTACTGGCGGACCCCATGCTTGCTAGGCCCCGCATGTCAGTTACTCAATGGGTTCGGCCACGCCAGTCCCTCTGTTTTTATTTACTCCGCATAAAACGGAGGGAGTGGTAGTATAAATGACGTGGGCGGGGGAGGGGGAGGGACGTCGGTTTGCTCTCAACTGCGGTCCCACAAGCAAGCGAAAACGCAAGACAAAGCGCGTTCCATTCGGTGAGCGACATGGAGGGTCTAGCGTGCCGGGCTGCAACGCGAACGTGACAAGAGCGATGTACAATCAAAACCGATTGACCGCTCGTCACTGGAACCATTATTCACACCAAAACCTTCGCTGATCGGCCTATGCTAGCCACTGCCCTAAAACCACACCTAATCTCCAGCCCATTCCCCCACCTTTCGATCCCCTAGCCCGCATCAAGCGTCCCCTAGTTCACCGGAAAGCCATGGTGCGCTGCAAGATCACTTAATACAAGATGCTGACACCGGAGCGCCCGACAGAAATCGCGGCGGCGGTCGGCGCCACAGACCTCTGTTCCTAAGCTCGCTTTATGGCGGGCCAATCCCCGAGTTCTCTAGAGCCAAGCTACGAGGAGGAGGAAGCCAATCCAATGTTCATGGCAGAGGTCGCGGCGCAAAAGGCCCCCGATGGGTATGAGACGATGGACATCGACTTCGTGCCAGCGTCCGAGTCCCTGATAACTCGCAAGTATACGGGATCGCAACAATTTTCGATAAGTAAGAGTGTCGAACCCAACGAGGAGCTAAAGGTAGAATAAATATTCCCTCAAGTTCTATCGACCACCGATACAACTCTATGCACGCTTGACGTTCGCTTTACCTAGAACAAGTATGAAACTAGAAGTACTTTGTAGGTGTGAAAGGATAGGTTTGCAAGACAATAAAGAGCACGTAAATAAAAGCTAGGGGCTGTTTAAATAAAGAAGCAATAAAGTAAATATTAGTAGAGAGCTTTTTGTTATGAGAAAGTTATTTGTCCAAGGCAATCGATAACTAGTCCGGTAATCATTGTTGCAATTCTATTTGAGGGAGAGGCATAAGCTAACATACTTTCTCTACTTGGATCATATGCACTTATGATTGGAACTCTAGCAAGCGTCCGCAACTACTAAAGATTCATTAAGGTAAAACCCAACCATATCATTAAAGTATCAAGTCCCCTTTTATCCCATACGCAAACAACCTACTTACTCGGGTTTGTGTTTCAGTCACTCACGCAACCCACCATAAGCAAATCATAAACATATTGCAAACCCTACAGCGGGAATCCCTCACGCTCGCGCGACACGTAGGGTACAGTAGGACAACACCAATAATAAAACATGCAACTCAAACCAATCACGATCATCAATTAACCCATAGGACAAAACGGATCTACCAAAACATCATAAGATAGCCATACATCATTGGGGAATAATATATAGAGTTGAGCACCATGTTTAAGTAGAGATTATAGCGGGTAAGAGAGAGGTTACACCGCTGCATAGAGGGTGGAAGAGTTGGTGGAGATGTTGGTGAAGATGGCGGCGGTGTTGGTGAGGATCGCGGTGATGATGATGGCCCCCGGCAGCGCTCCGGCGCCACCGGAAGCAAGGGGGAGAGGGCCCCCCTTCTTCTTCTTCTTCCTTGACCTCCTCCCTAGATGGGAGAAGGGTTTCCCCTCTGTTCCTTGGCTCCCATGGCGTGGGAGGGGCGAGAGCCCCTCCGAGATTGGATCTATCTCTCTGTTTCTGCGTTCTCCGATTCTACCCCTTCACCATTTCCTTTATATCTGGAGATCCGTAACTCCGATTGGGGTGAATCTTTCACCCAGATTTTTCTCATAAAATTAGCTTTCCTGCGGCAAAAGTAGAGCCTCAACCGCCTTACGGGTGGCCCACGAGAGCCCAGGGCGTGCCCAGGGGTAGGGGGCGCGCCCCCTGTCTTGTGGCCACCTCGGACACTGTTTCGCGTTGATTCTTCCTCCGGAAAATGCCAAATATTCCAAAATAATTCTCCGTCCGTTTTTATCCCGTTTGGATTCTGTTTGATATTGGTTTTCTGCGAAACATAAAGCATGCAACAAACAGGAATTGGCACTGGGCACTGGATCAATATGTTAGTCCCAAAAAATAGTATAAAAAGTTGCCAAAGGTATATAAAAGTTGAATAATATTGGCATGGAACAATCAAAAATTATAGATACGACGGAGACGTATCAGCATCCCCAAGCTTAATTCCTGCTCGTCCTCGAGTAGGTAAATGACAAAAAAGACAATTTTTGATGTGGAATGCTACCTAGCATAATCTTGATCATATGTCTAATCATGGCATGAATATTAAGACACGAGTGATTCAAAGCAATAGTCTATCATTTGACATAAAAACAATAATACTTCGAGCGTACCAATAAAGCAATCTGTCTTTTCAAAACAACATGGCCAAAGAAAGTTATCCCTACAAAATCATATAGTCTGGCTGTTGCTCTATCTCCATCACACAAAGTATTTAATCATGCACAACCCCGATGACAAGCCAAGAAATTGTTTCATACTTTAATAGTCTCAAAAAAATTCAACTTTCACGCAATACATGAGTGTGAGCCATTGTGACGCCCCCGATTCAATCGTACACTAATCATGCACGCAAATGTGTACGATCAAGATCAGGGACTCACGGGAAGATATCACAACACAACTCTACAAATAAAATAAGTCATACAAGCATCATAATACAAGCCAGGGGCCTCGAGGGCTCGAATACAAGTGCTCGATCATAGACGAGTCAGCGGAAGCAACAATATCTGAGTACAGACATAAGTTAAACAGGGTGCCATAAGATGGCTAGCACAAACTGGGATACAGATCGAAAGAGGCGCAGGCCTCCTGCCTGGGATCCTCCTAACTACTCCTGGACGTCGTCAGCGGGCTGCAAGTAGTAGTAGGCACCTCCGGCGTAGTAGGCGTCGTCGTCGACGGTGACGTCTGGCTCCTGGACTCCAGCATCTGGTTGCAACAACCAGAAAGAAAGGAAAGGGGGAAAAGGGGGGGAGAAAGCAACCGTGAGTACTCATCCAAAGTACTCGCAAGCAAGGAACTAAACTACATATGCATGGGTATATGTGTAAGGAGGCCATATCAGTGGACTGAACTGCAGAATGCCAGAATAAAAGGGGGATAGCTAATCCTGTCGAAGACTACGCTTCTGGCAGCCTCCGACTCGCAGCATGTAGAAGAGAGTAGATTGAAGTCCTCCAAGTAGCATCTCCAAGTAGCATCGCATAGCATAAACCTACCCGGTGATCCTCTCCTCGTCGCCCTGCGGAAAAGCGATCACCGGGTTATCTGTGGAACTTGGAAGGGTGTGTTTTATTAAGTATCCGGTTCTAGTTGTCATAAGGTCAAGGTACAACTCCAAGTCGTCCTGTTACCGAAGATCACGGCTATTCGAATAGATTAACTTCCCTGCAGGGGTGCACCACATAGCCCAACACGCTCGATCCCATTTGGCCGGACACACTTTCCTGGGTCATGCCCGGCCTCAGAAGATCAACACGTCGCAGCCCCACCTAGGCAAAACAGAGAGGCCAGCACGCCGGTCTAAACCTAAGCGCGCAGGGGTCTGGGCCCATCGCCCTGAGCACACCTGCACGTTGCGTACGCGGCCGGTGAGCAGACCTAGCAACCTCCATTACAAAGGAAGTTGCGTTAACGCAGTCCAACCCGGCGCGCGCCGCTCCGTCGCTGACGTCTGAAGTGCTTCGGCTGATACCATGACGTCGGGATACCCATAACTACTCCCACGTAGATGGTTAGTGCGTATAGGCTCGTAGCCAGACTCAGATCAAATACCAAGATCTCGTTAAGCGTGTTAAGTATCCGCGAACGCCGAACAGGGCCAGGCCCACCTGTCTCCTAGGTGGTCTCAACCTGCCCTGCCGCTCCGCCACAAAGTAACAGTCGGGGGCCGTCGGGAACCCAGGCCCACCACTACCTGGATGGAGCCACCTGCCCCTTCAGCCCCCAACTCCGAATAGTATCACAGGTAATGTAACAGTGTAAAGTATATAGTATATGCCCGTGATCACCTCCCGAAGTGATCACAGCCCAGTAGTATAGCATGGCAGACTGACAAGAATGTAGGGCCAATGATGATAAACTAGCATCCTATACTAAGCATTTAGGATTGCAGGTAAGGTATCAACAGATGTAGCGACAATGTCAGGCTATGCATCAGAATAGGATTAGCGAAAGCAGTAACATGCTACACTACTCTAATGCAAGCAGTATAGAGAAGAGTAGGCGATATCTGGTGATCAAGGGGGGGGGGCTTGCCTGGTTGCTCTGGCAAGAGAGAGGGGTCGTCAACTCCGTAGTCGAACTGGTCAGCAGCAGCGTCGGTCTCGTAGTCTACCGGAGAGAAGAGGGGGAAGAAATAATGAATACAGAGCAAACAAAGCATCACAAAATATAACAAGGCAATACGCGGTGTTCGGTGTGCCCTAACGCGGTAGTAGGTAATACCGGTGAAGGGGGGAAAACATCCGGGAAAGTATTCCCGGTGTTTCGTGTTTTCGGGTAGAGGAGCCGGAGGGGGAAAGTTGCGGGTTCGATAGGTTAGGGGGGTGTGGCGGACGAACGGACTGCGTATCCGGAATCGTCTCGTCGTTCTGAGCAACTTTCATGTTGAAATTATTTTAATCCGGATTACGGATTAAAAGATATGATTTATAAAAGATTTTATTAATTTCTGGAATTTTAATTAATTATTTAATTAATTTCGAAATTGCATTTATGACATCAGCGTGACGTCATGCTGACATCATCAGTCAACAGGGTTGACTAAGTCAACCCGGACAGGTGGGTCCCGCATGTCATTCACTATTAACTTATTAACCTAATCAAAGTTTAACTAACCTTAGTTAATTAAGTTAATTAATGATTAGTGTTAATTAATTCAGAATTAATTAGTTTAATTAATTACCCAATTAATTTAACTAATGATTAGGGTTAATTAATCCGGAATTAACTAGATTAATTAATTGCTTAATTAATTAATTAATTTTTAATTAATTAATTAGCTAATTAATTTAATTCATTTCTATTTCCATTTTAGCTTCTGTTTTTATTTAAAACGTTCTTTGTTTTTTG
>NC_057804.1:86399676-86400362 GCF_018294505.1 Triticum aestivum
TTGTGACGCCCCCGATTCAATCGTACACTAATCATGCACGCAAATGTGTACGATCAAGATCAGGGACTCACGGGAAGATATCACAACACAACTCTACAAATAAAATAAGTCATACAAGCATCATAATACAAGCCAGGGGCCTCGAGGGCTCGAATACAAGTGCTCGATCATAGACGAGTCAGCGGAAGCAACAATATCTGAGTACAGACATAAGTTAAACAGGGTGCCATAAGATGGCTAGCACAAACTGGGATACAGATCGAAAGAGGCGCAGGCCTCCTGCCTGGGATCCTCCTAACTACTCCTGGACGTCGTCAGCGGGCTGCAAGTAGTAGTAGGCACCTCCGGCGTAGTAGGCGTCGTCGTCGACGGTGACGTCTGGCTCCTGGACTCCAGCATCTGGTTGCAACAACCAGAAAGAAAGGAAAGGGGGAAAAGGGGGGGAGAAAGCAACCGTGAGTACTCATCCAAAGTACTCGCAAGCAAGGAACTAAACTACATATGCATGGGTATATGTGTAAGGAGGCCATATCAGTGGACTGAACTGCAGAATGCCAGAATAAAAGGGGGATAGCTAATCCTGTCGAAGACTACGCTTCTGGCAGCCTCCGACTCGCAGCATGTAGAAGAGAGTAGATTGAAGTCCTCCAAGTAGCATCTCCAAGTAGCATCGCATAGCATAAACC
>NC_057804.1:86401180-86405536 GCF_018294505.1 Triticum aestivum
GAGGAATTTGATGACTATACCCATATAGCGGTGTTTGGATAATTGATAAATAAAATTTAGCATCGTGCTTCAAATGTTCCTGTTGAAAATCGGAGTACCATTGACATGCTTCGAGATAGCATTGACATGGTCTTCAGGTGAAGATCAGACTTTGGAAACACGAAGGATCCATCAGGAATAACTAGTAGAATAAGTCTTACAATTTCCTCATGGATGAACGGATAACCTTGCTGAAAAGGAATCTATAATGATAGGTCCTCCAGCCAGGGGGGGGGGTGCTAGGCATGACATCATGTTACCGGGTCATCAAAGGATCAACATCATAACTCTTGGAAAGTTGTCCCAACCATCATATCTGACCGAGATTCAGATCCGATTGGTGTCAGGATACATCAGACTTAGGATACCTGAGAAGAAAAGGTGCAACGCAAATTGACGAGATGACATTGTAAGATTCTCGGGGAAATGAACTATGAAGTGATTTCCGTTAACAAGAGTCCATCATTAACCCAAGGAGAGGACAAGGAGGTGTCTGGTGAACCCAACGGCAATTCGCCGAGATTCCCCAAAAGATGGATTTCCATCATTAAGTGAACAAGGAGATAACATTTGCCAAATCAAATGATATAAGGAAGTATGCGCGAGGAAAACATACTCAAATAAACATTGGTTGAAATGTGCGCCCGAAATATGGGTTGGGTTGCACGACCAATGTCAGAATGGTGATTCAATTAACGAAGGACTTAGAATGAACTATCGCCCATTCACTTCAAAGCAATAGGGTTGCTAGGAGTTTAGAATTCACACGTCATAGCTCCAATGTCGGTATTCCGGTTGAAAACAATACGAGGACCAAGGAATGAACGAAGATGGCAAGAAGTATTATGATATCAAGAATTATTAAGAGGTGGTGAAATCCTCACCACATTCTTGACAAAAAGAGATGGTAATACTTCCGAGGTAAGGAAGATCAATTGCTGGACAGCAAGGAACTCAAGGTATAACACCAAACATGAACAAGCTTGTGTTGGTGGGAAGGCAATAAAGTGGTCGATGATTATACAATTCATCGAGGCAAGGATGGTATTTCTCATCATGAATCCAATTGATATCCTGGATGAGCTCAGAATGTTGACGATCTCGAAACCTTTGTCGCGAGAGTTCATGAAGATGTAATCGATCGGCGACGACATCAAGTCAAAGTAATGATGAAGTGAAAGGTTATAGGAACCAAGGGTACGACACAAACTCGAACTCAAGCTTGTTGGTTAAGGTGAAAGGATATGACGAGGAAAATCGACGTAAGGTTAGTTCATCGTTGAAAATTTTGTGCTCCGAGAATAAGGACCAGGTAGCACCGTTAGAATCGTCACGACAATGATATAGCCAAACAGGCTAGGAATGGCGTGATCGGGTACAAACTCGTACTTATAGAAGCTTACTGAAGAGTTGTTGAACCGTAGTGCGGTCTCGGTTCATTTATCGGTGTCTTTGAGTGTTTAATAACTCAGAGCCCGTGAAAAATTGGAATCAGTGGGAAGGTAGTACTTGATGAAGAGCTCATAAGAAGTTATGCAGTTCCATGATAATCTCGAGATACCAGGGGGGTAATACTCAACACAAGATCAAAGTAAAGGTTGGACTGGTGTACCGATCCATAGAAGACAAATGTTTTAACTTGTCCGAGAAATGGAATCAAAGAAGAACAATCATGGTCGGAACCACGGTTGCAAGGGATCAATTCACAGATACCATATGTTAGCTATCAAGGAAATAGTTATTATTACAAGAAGCTTCCATGATAGGATATACATCGCGTCCATGGGCATGAACACAAAGTTCAAGGTCGACTCCCACTTCCTCAATGCATAATCTTCCATTCACCTCTCGTATTTCGAAGATGACATTAGTTGTTGAAAGTTTTACCTGGTGTAATACCAGATAAGTATGACTCGTGAAAACTTTCGGGTTCACACGGTTTAGAGAAGGCATATGTTCAACCCATAGGGGCTTCTTAGAAACATATACCACAAGTTTCCAGAGTAAATAACACAAGCCCGAAAGCAGAGCATGGTTGGCCAAGCAGAGGATACAACTTAACAAGGGCGTCATGTATAAGGGGAAGAACTCACAAAGGGTTCAAATGTGAAGGACACTGTCGGATAACAATCCAACAAAGGACTTGATAGTCCACAAAGGACCTGATATGAGTATCGGTACTCAACCAGAAGAGGAAGGAATGCAAATGCAACAAGTTATGGAATCATCTGAATAATTCAAAGCTTAAATAAAAAGGAATTATGATTTCCACAACAAAGGATCAGAAACAGACGTTCTGATCAAGGATGGATCAATTGAATATACCAGAGGCACAATCGACGACAGATAGTTTGGTCGAGAACCAGCTCATGTTTGAAAAACGTCTGAGCTGGAGAGATAATTTAAAAGGATCATCTGATGATTACTTGCATTCGCCACATATTGAGTAAACAGACTCAAAATGATAATGACAAGGAATGTCAATAAGATTTCTATACTTATGGGATTATTCATAATGAAAGCAAACAAGAAATTCCAGAGCAATAGGTTGCTGAGGATTTTTGGAATATCGGGTGGTATTTCAAAGACTTTTGTGTAACACATAAACAACTGGGGGATGAGCGGATATTCTATAAATGCGAGAATTAACCGTAGGGGTATTCAAGTGACAAGAACAGCAAGGCAGTAAGCTCAAGGGATTATCGAAACCACGACGAGTTTTTCAGGGTATCTTGTAATAACAAGACCAACTGGGGATGATATAAGAATAACAACTGTAAGTAGTTACCCATAAGGGTTGACGGTGGAAGGGGAATTGCAAACGCGATGAACACAAGTTCTCGGCCTAACAGCGGAAAGTATCTTCAGGGTCTTCACGTGCAGCAGACGATCGTCAATAATAAGGGGCTCTCCGGGTGAAAAGGATAACGAGATCCTAATGTTAGATTTAGTAAGATTCATTTAACCCGAATAGAAGAGATGTCAGAGTCCCAGAGTATAGGTCGAGGAATAAAAGATCCTACTACCACCCGATGGCGACGTGGGCCCATGGGCCACACAGCCATGTTAGTAAAAGTTTTTCAACGACTAGACTCGACTTCGGCCAAGGAGTTGGAAAGGGGGATTCCTACAGGCAGTCGGCTCTGATACCAACTTGTGACGCCCCCGATTCAATCGTACACTAATCATGCACGCAAATGTGTACGATCAAGATCAGGGACTCACGGGAAGATATCACAACACAACTCTACAAATAAAATAAGTCATACAAGCATCATAATACAAGCCAGGGGCCTCGAGGGCTCGAATACAAGTGCTCGATCATAGACGAGTCAGCGGAAGCAACAATATCTGAGTACAGACATAAGTTAAACAGGGTGCCATAAGATGGCTAGCACAAACTGGGATACAGATCGAAAGAGGCGCAGGCCTCCTGCCTGGGATCCTCCTAACTACTCCTGGACGTCGTCAGCGGGCTGCAAGTAGTAGTAGGCACCTCCGGCGTAGTAGGCGTCGTCGTCGACGGTGACGTCTGGCTCCTGGACTCCAGCATCTGGTTGCAACAACCAGAAAGAAAGGAAAGGGGGAAAAGGGGGGGAGAAAGCAACCGTGAGTACTCATCCAAAGTACTCGCAAGCAAGGAACTAAACTACATATGCATGGGTATATGTGTAAGGAGGCCATATCAGTGGACTGAACTGCAGAATGCCAGAATAAAAGGGGGATAGCTAATCCTGTCGAAGACTACGCTTCTGGCAGCCTCCGACTCGCAGCATGTAGAAGAGAGTAGATTGAAGTCCTCCAAGTAGCATCTCCAAGTAGCATCGCATAGCATAAACCAACCCGGCGATCCTCTCCTCGTCGCCCTGCGGAAAAGCGATCACCGGGTTATCTGTGGAACTTGGAAGGGTGTGTTTTATTAAGTATCCGGTTCTAGTTGTCATAAGGTCAAGGTACAACTCCAAGTCGTCCTGTTACCGAAGATCACGGCTATTCGAATAGATTAACTTCCCTGCAGGGGTGCACCACATAGCCCAACACGCTCGATCCCATTTGGCCGGACACACTTTCCTGGGTCATGCCCGGCCTCAGAAGATCAACACGTCGCAGCCCCACCTAGGCAAAACAGAGAGGCCAGCACGCCGGTCTAAACCTAAGCGCGCAGGGGTCTGGGCCCATCGCCCTGAGCACACCTGCACGTTGCGTACGCGGCCGGTGAGCAGACCTAGCAACCTCCATTACAAAGGAAGTTGCGTTAACGCAGTCCAACCCGGCGCGCGCCGCTCCGTCGCTGACGTCTGAAGTGCTTCGGCTGAT
>NC_057804.1:86407709-86431606 GCF_018294505.1 Triticum aestivum
GGGGGGGGGTTATCCCCCTCTCTTTTATTTTGCTTTTCATTTATTATTTTCCTTTTCTGTTATTGGTTTATTTAAAATGCTCTGGCATTTTGTAAAAATTATTGCACCCCACCAATATTAGGTTAGTTATTTTAGAAAACCCCGGAACATTTTAGAACTTATTTTCGGAACTCGTTATCATTTGTTTTAGTTTTAAATTTTGTTTTAGGACGGGTCCGAATTAACGAGAGGTTATTTAACCGAACCGGGACGATTACTGTAGCATAACCACCCGGGCGTTACAGCCATGGATATAGCACTATAGGTGGAATAGAAAATGATGGTGGGGATTATGTGGAGAAGACAAAAAGGGAGAAGATCTCACATCAACTCGGCGTATCCACGGGCTATGGAGATGCCCATCAATAGATATCAATGTGAGTGAGTAGGGATTGGCATGCAATGGATGCACTAGAGCTATAAGTGTATGAAAAGCTCAAACTGAAACTAAGTGGGTGTGCATCCAACTTGCTTGCTCATGAAGACCTCGGACATTTGAGGAAGCCCATCATCGGAATATACAAGCCAAGTTCTATAATGAAAATTCCCACTAGTATATGAAAGTGATAACTCAAGAGACTCTCTATATGAAGAACATGGTGCTACTCTGAAGCACAAGTGTGGTAAAAGGATAGTAACATTGCCCCTTCTCTCTTTTTCTCTCAATTTTTTTGTTTTTTTCCTTTTCTTTTTTTATTATTTTTTCTTTCTTTTTGGTGGGCTTCTTTGGCCTTTTTTTATTTGGGCTTCTTTGGCCTCTTTTATTTTTCATAAAGTCCGGAGTCTCATCCCGACTTGTGGGGGAATCATAGTCTCCATCATCCTTTCCTCACCGGGGCAATGCTCTAATAATGACGATCATCACACTTTTATTTACTTACAACTCAATATCTAGAACACAGATATGACTCTATATGAATGCTTCCGGCGGTGTACCGGGATGTGTAATGGTCTAGCATAGCAATGACATCAAAAAACAGACAAGCCATGAAAACATCATGCTAGCTATCTTACGATCATGCAAAGCAATATGACAATGAATGCTCAAGTCATGTATATTATGATGATGGAAGTTGCATGGCAATATATCTCGGAATGGCTATGGAAATGCCATGATAGGTAGGTATGGTGGCTGTTTTGAGGAAGGTATATGGTGGGTGTATGGTACCGGCGAAAGTTGCGCGGCACAAGAGAGGCTAGCAATGGTGGAAGGGTGAGAGTGCGTATAATCCATGGACTCAACATTAGTCATAAAGAACTCACATACTTATTGCAAAAATCTACAAGCCATTGAAAACAAAGTACTACGCGCATTCTCCTAGGGGGATAGATTGGTAGGAAAAGACCATCGCTCGTCCCTGACCGCCACTCATAAGGAAGACAATCAATAAATAAAATTGTGCTCCAACTTCATCACAAAGAGGTTCACCATACGTGCATGCCAAGGGAGTCACAGACCTCAACACAAGTGTCTCTACAATCCACAAACACCCACTAGCATGACTCTAATATCACCATCTATATATCGCAAAACTATTGCAAGGAATCAAACATATCATATTCAGTGATCTACAAGTTTATGTAGGATTTTATGACTAACCATGTGAATGACCAATTCATGTCATCTCTCTAAATAGTTATAAGTGAAGCAAGAGAGTTTAATTATTTCTACAAAAGATATGCCCACGCTCTAACAAATATAAGTGAAGCAAAAGAGCATTCTACAAATGGCGATTGTCTATGTGAAGAGAAACATGCAATCCAAACTTCAAATGATATAAGTGAAGCACATGAAGCATTCTATAAAGCCATACTCAAAAGATTTAAGTGAGGTGCATTGAGCATTCTATAAATCAACCAAGGACTATCTCATATCAGCATGGTGCATAAAATAAAAGTGAAAACTAAATGCAAAAGACGCTCCAAGACTTGCACATAATGCATGAACGAAACGAATTCGAAAACATACTGATACTTGTTGAAGAAAGAGGGGATGCCTTCCGGGGCATACCCAAGCTTAGACGCTTGAGTCTCCTTGAATATTTACTTGGGGTGCCTCGGGAATCCCCAATCTTGATCTCTTGCCTCTCTTCCTTTTCCTCATATCGAGACATCCTCGATTAGACACTACATCCACACAAAACTTCAACAGAAAACTCGGTAAGATCCGTTAGTATAATAAAGCAAATCACCACTCTAAGTACTGTTGCAAACCAATTCATATTTTGTTTTTAAATTGTGTCTACTGTAATATAAATTTTTCATGGCTTAATCCACTAATATAAATTGATAGTTTCATCAAAACAAGCAAACTATGCATCAAAAACAGAATCTGTCAAAAAACAGAACAGTCTGTAGCAATCTGAACATTCACCATACTTCTGGTACCCCAAAAATTCTACCAAAATTAGGAAACATGAACAAGTTGTACAGCAAGACAGTGCAGAAGGAATCAGAACCAATTGACGATCCAGTTAAAAATGTAAAATCGAGCACTACAGCCAAAGTTTCTGTCCTGCACCGTACAAACCAACAAGCATTGTAAACATCCTAAAGGCAAACCTTGGCACATTATTTTTATAATACAATGGCATTTTACAAGGGGATAATTATTTTTGTTGAAAAGTTTCTGTAATCATGATTCACAAAGTTTCCGTGAGCATGAACAAAGTTCAAGGAGCTCTCCCACTTCAACAATGCTTGTCTCTCTCACTTTCACTTTCCTTTTTGAAAAGTTTTAGGTTCCCCTCTTTATTTTTTTGTTTTTAAACTATATAAAAGCACTCAACAGAAATAAATGACTCTCTAAAACTTCCGGGTTGTCTACCTGGCAGCGCTTTCTTTAAAGCCATTAAGCTAGGCATTTAGTGCTCAAGTAATGAATCCACCCGGATCCCAAGGTATATCAAAGCCAATTTTAATTAACAATGATTTGTAATTTAGAAGTGAGCACAAAGTAACATATATCATGCAACAACGAAGTCTAACTCTCTTCCTATGCATCGGCATGTCATAAAAGAACAATTCATGCACACATAGTAAAGGCCAATGCATAGTATAAGCAGTTTCTTGCAATTCTATCGTGTTGGTAACATAGAGAGGTGGAGATATAGTTACTCTCTCATAATAATTGCAAGTAGGAGCAGCAAGCACATGCATATTATATTCATCAAAATCATCATGTGCAATGGTAAAAGGCAACCCATCAATATAATCCTTAATAAGCATAAACTTCTCCGATATAGTGTAGTAGGGAGAATTCAAAAAGATAATGGGACTATCATGCGTGGGTGCAATAGTAACAATTTCATGTTTAACATAGGGCACTATAGCAAGTTCATCTCCATAAGCATAATTCATATTGGCATCTTGGCCACAAGCATATCAAGCATCATCAAAAAGGGATATTTCAAACAAATTCAAGGGATCATAGCAATCATCCTAGCAATCATCCTTCGGTAACCACGAAGGGGAATTAAATAATGTATGAGTTGGAGGGTTACTCTCATTAGAAGGTGGGCACGGGTAGCTAATCCGCTCTTCCTCCTTTTGTTCTTCGCTCTCCTCATCATCTTTTTCATCCAATGAGCTCACTGTTTCATCAATTTCTTCTTCCATAGCTTCCTGCAAAATATTAGTCTCTTCTAGGACAGCGTTGACTTTCTTCATAAAAGCATTAATATAGTAATTGTATTCATAATTTTCATAGCAATATCCAAGTATAGCAAGATTTTCCGGCCTGTAACCATCATCATCAAAAGCTTCATACTTTTCAAACAAAGCTTCAATATCATAAGCAGCCTTAAAAGCAACAAATTCTTCTATTTGTTCCACATCATAGTAATCATATATACCATTAGTATAGGAAGCTAAGGTTTCATTATCGTTAAATTTGCATGAAAAGGGGAGGTGTGGAGCCTCCATCCTAGAGCAACAAGTAATATCATATCTCAAGCATAGATTCCAGGCATACCAACGCAACATAATAAATTGATCCCATAATTGTTTCCCTTTTTGTGTCGAGCGATAATCCCTAAAGTATTCACGTTGATCCAACGTGTCTCCCATTATAAAGTTGAATGGGGCCTTTTCAGGATTATCAAAGTAGTACATAATATCTTTCGCATAATGAGAATTGAGGGTTTTAGGAGTTACCCCATCTTCATGAGTAGCAAGTACAGCTAATTTTTTTGGTATTTTGCGTTCCATATCCATAACTAAAGATAGAGAACAACTAAGAAGATCAAATAAAAATTACTTAGTGATAAATCAAACAAGCACACACGAGAATATTCACCGCACGCTATGACTCCCCGACAACGGCGCCAGAAAAAGGTCTTGATAACCCGCAAGTATACGGGATTGCAATAGTTTTCGATAAGTAAGAGTGTCGAACCCAACGAGGAGCTAAAGGTAGAATAAATATTCCCTCAAGTTCTATCGACCACCGATACAACTCTACGCACGCTTGACGTTCGCTTTACCTAGAACAAGTATGAAACTAGAATTACTTTGTAGGTGTGAAAGGATAGGTTTGCAAGACAATAAAGAGCACGTAAATAAAAGCCAGGGGCTGTTTAAATAAAGAAGCAATAAAGTAAATATTATTAGAGAGCTTTTTATTATGAGAAAGTTATTTGTCCAAGGCAATTGATAACTAGACCGGTAATCATTGTTGCAATTCTATTTGAGGGAGAGGCATAAGCTAACATACTTTCTCTACTTGGATCATATGCACTTATGATTGGAACTCTAGCAAGCGTCCGCAATTACTAAAGATTCATTAAGGTAAAACCCAACCATAGCATTAAAGTATCAAGTCCCCTTTTATCCCATACGCAAACAACCTACTTACTCGGGTTTGTGTTTCAGTCACTCACGCAACCCACCATAAGCAAATCATAAACATATTGCAAACCCTACAGCGGGAATCCCTCACGCTTGCGCGACACGGAGGGCACAATAGGACAACACCAATAATAAAACATGCAACTCAAACCAATCACGATCATCAATTAACCCATAGGACAAAACGGATCTACTCAACCCACCATAAGCAAATCATAAACATATTGCAAACCCTACAGCGGGAATCCCTCACGCTTGCGCGACACGGAGGGCACAATAGGACAACACCAATAATAAAACATGCAACTCAAACCAATCACGATCATCAATTAACCCATAGGACAAAACGGATCTACTCAAACATCATAAGATAGCCATACATCATTGGGGAATAATATATAGAGTTGAGCACCATGTTTAAGTAGAGATTACAGCGGGTAAGAGAGAGGTTACACCTCTGCATAGAGGGAGGAAGAGTTGGTGGAGATGTTGGTGAAGATGGCGGCGGTGTTGGTGAAGATCGCGGTGATGATGATGGCCCCCGGCAGGCTCCGGCGCCACCGGAAGCAAGGGGGAGAGGGCCCCCATTCTTCTTCTTCTTCCCTGACCTCCTCGCTAGATGGGAGAAGGGTTTCCCCTCTGTTCTTTGGCTCCCATGGCGTGGGAGGGGCGAGAGCCCCTCCGAGATTGGATCTATCTCTCTGTTTCTGCGTTCTCCGATTCTACCCCTTCAGTGTTTCCTTTATATCTGGAGATCCGTAACTCCGATTGGGGTGAATCTTTCACCCAGATTTTTCTCATAAAATTAGCTTTCATGAGGTAAAAGTAGAGCCTCAACCGCCTAACGGGTGGCCCATGAGAACCCAAGGCGCGCCCAGGGGTAGGTGGCGCCCCCCGTCTCGTGGCCACCTCGAACACTGTTTCGTGTTGATTCTTCCTCTGGAAAATCCCAAATATTCCAAAATAATTCTCCGTCTGTTTTTATCCCGTTTGGATTCTGTTTGATATTGGATTTCTGCGAAACATAAAGTATGCAACAAACAGGAACTGGCACTGGGCACAGGATCAATATGCTAGTCCCAAAAAATAGTATAAAAAGTTGCCAAAAGTATATAAAAGTTGAATAATATTGGCATGGAACAATAAAAAATTATAGATATGACGGAGACGTATCAGTCCCCCATGGTGCAAGCGGACCAGCGGTTCAACATGGCGATACTAAAGGAGGACCGAGAGGCAGAGGCTCAACTCGACGCGGAGCGCGTGCATGCTGCTGCCATTGAGGCTCTCCTGCACGTGGAACCGGATGTCGTGGATGTGAACCGGGCGGCGGAGGCTCAACTTGAGGTGGAAGCGCGTGGATGCCGCCGCCATCGAGGCCCTCCTGCAGGCGGAACGGGACGTCCTGGACTTGAACCGGGCGGCAGAGGCTCAACTCAAAGCGGAGCGCGCGGATGCCGCTCTCATCGATGCCCTCCTGCAGGCGGAACCGGACGTCCTGGACTTGAACCGGGCGGCGGAGGCTCGACTCGACGCGGGGTGCGCGGATGCTGCTGCCATCGAGGCCCATCTGCAGGCGGAACCGGACGTCCTCGACTTGAACCGGGCTGTGCTCTCGTCCGTGCAGAGCACCCACATGCTCCGCGTGAACGAGTAGCCGGAGGCCGAGAACAACCACGGTGCGGATACACACGTCGGCAGCTACGGCTAGTTCGCGCCGACAGCCAAAGACGACGAGGCTGTCTCGTTCTGCGAGCAGTGATAGTTTTTCTTTATGTTGTTGTTTTTATGGATCTTTTGTTGTGTAAAAACATATATTGTTATGCAAGTCGCCTGACTTGGGTCAGTCTACCATTTCAGGCGGTTGGATGAATATCCTACGTCTCCTAACCCTTCTTGCTCACCTCTTCTTCTTCCCCAACAGACCACCGCACGGGCCGTACGGATACTACCCAACATGCGGTTGGATAAACATACTCTATGAACGAAAATTATGTGTTAGCGGTAGGATGGCTGAATTTGGTTTGTTCACATGCGAGGGTGCGTTCCCTTGGTTGGGTTTGCAGCGTGTAGGAGCGACTGTGTGAGGGTGCGGTGCGACCGCGGCGTGCAGGAGCGACCGTGTGAGAGTCGGTGCGACCATGCCAACCGTGCGCAAGTGTACCTCCTTTTTATTTTGAAAATTTTAGGCAAGCTTGGCAAAAATGTGTGGCGAAGTGTCGCAATGCAAGGCCTAGACCCAAACAGGATAAGTACGCACGTGCTAGGAGTACTAGTGTTAAAAAAGAAAGGCGGGGTTTTCCTTGCAGGATTTAATCGATACAAATCCTTGTTTCACGTGTCAATTAATGCATATTTTTTCTCCATAGACCAAACAGCTAGCCATCTCACTCCTCATCGCTTGATTAATGCAGCGCCATGCAAACTAACCTTCTCACTTCCGCATGCATGCAGGGGATATTAATGTCCTTGGTTGCTAGTACAAGGCAAACCCCATCAACTTTGCCTCGATTAGTGTTAGATACCTTTTGCAAATTGTAATTTTGATATACTGGCCTTGTGTACAAAATGATGGAGGTAGTAACTATATTTGACTTCCTTCCCCATTGCGGTGACGTCAATGATATCTCGAACGTTGTGGTTTGGCGAAGTGCGTTCGACGGAGAACACCATTAAGGGAGACCACGGTAAGGCGTTCGCAAGTGCCGCCTGCAAGCCGGGACAACCGCCTTATTCGCATCCAGGAAGTCCGTTGAACCAAAGGACGCGTAAATGTACTAGTACTACTAGTAGTATACAATAGCGTCGTCCGTCCAGCTTAGTGCGGTGAGATGGTTTCTCGAAGAAGACGATGGAGAAGCGGAGTCAGCAAAGAGTGAAATGATGGTTGCTTCGTCTGTGCTTTTGTGATTTGACGCCTCACTGTTTTTTGATTTGTGATAGAAGGGACATGAAAGTAGACTCTGTGCTGTATACTGTACATGCGTCCAAGCATGGGAGAAATAGGAGAGACATTGCATTTTTATATTCCTTCAATCAATCAATCAGGGAGCTTCGGTTCCATCTTTTTGGCTTTGGCAACACTGTCCACAATGATTCCCATGATGCCAAAAGCTATTTTCACATTTGGCTATACATTGTGGATGCCCTTAACCGTACCACTTGGTTTTGCTCCTGTGTGCTATCTATACAAATCTCAATTATATTGATCTAAAAAATTATAGAATCAAGGAGGTGATTTTGCCGCGCGGATGGCGGGGAGGTTTCTTATTTTTAGAGGACGTTGTCGTGCAGTGTTGACACACGAACACGTCACCGTGTAGCCTCGACGCCGGGGGTGATTGATACGTCTCCAATGTATCTATAATTTTTGATTGTTCCATGCTATTATATTACCTGTTTTGGATGTTTATGGGCTTTACTTTACACTTTTATATCATTTTTGGGACTAACCTACTAACCGGAGGCCCAGCCCGTATTGCTGTTTTTTTGCCTATTTCAGTGTTTCGAAGAAAAGGAATATCAAACAGAGTCCAAACGGAATGAAACCTTCGAGAGCGTGATTTTTGGAACAAACTTGATCCAGAGGACTTGGAGTGCAAGTCAAGAAGCCCCCAAGGCGGCCACGAGGGTGGAGGCCCCCCCCCCTACAGTGCGCTCCCCCTATCTCGTGGGCCCCTCGGGCATCCACCGACGTACTTCTTCCTCCTATATATACCCATATACCCCAAAACCATCGAGGGAGCATCCGAAAACCTATTTCCGCCACTGTAACCTTCTGTATCCGCGAGATCCCATCTTGGAGCCGTCACCGACGTTTTGCCGGAGGGAGAATCCACCATGGAGGGCCTCTACATCAACCCCAAGGCCTCTCCGATGAGTTGTGAGTAGTTTACCACAGACCTTCGGGTCCATAGTTATTAGCTAGATGGCTTCTTCTCTCTTTTTGGATCTCAATACCATGTTCTCCCCCTCTCTTGTGGAGATCTATTTGCTGTAACTCTTTTTGCGGTGTGTTTGTCAAGATCCGATAAATTGTGGGTTTATGATCAAGTTTATCTATGAGAATTGATTCTCTTCTGAATTCTTTTATGTATGATTGAGTTATCTTTGCAAGTCTCTTCGAATTATCGGTTTGGTTTGGCCTACTAGATTGATCTTTCGTGCCATGGGAGAAATGCTTAGCTTTGGGTTCAATCTTGCGGTGTCCTTTCCCAGTGACAGCAGGGGCAGCAAGGCACGTATTGTATTGTTGCTACCGAGGATAAAAAGATGGGGTTTATATCATATTGCATGAGTTTATCCGTCCACATTATGTCATCTTTCTTAAAACGTTACTCTATTCTTATGAACTTAATACTCTAGATGCATGCTAGATAGCGGTCGATGTGTGGAGTAATAGTAGTAGATGTAGGCAGGAGTCGGTCTACTTGTCACGGACATGATGCCTATACACATGATCATGCCTAGATAATCTCATAATTATTCCCTTCTCTATCAATTGCTCGACAGTAATTTGTTCACCCACCGTAATACTTATGCTATCTTGAGAGAAGCGTCTAGTGAAACCTATGGCCCCCGGGTCTATCCTTTATCATCTAAGCTTTCAATCTACTTTTATTTGCATCTTTAGTTTTCCAATCTATATCATAAAATACCAAAAATATATTTATCTTATCATATTATCTCTACCAGATCTCACTTTCGCAAGTGGCCGTGAAGGGATTGACAACCCCTTTATCGCGTTGGTTGCGAGTTCTTTGTATGTTTGTGTAGGTGCGTGGGACTTTTGAGGAGCCTCCTACTGGATTGATACCTTGGTTCTCAATAACTGAGGCAAATACTTACGCTATTGTGCTGCATCACTCTTTCATCTTCAAGGAAAACCAACGCAAGCTCAAGACGTAGCAAGAAGTATTTCTGGCGCCGTTGCCGGGGAGGTCTTCGCTCAAGTCAAGACATACCAAGTACCCATCACAAACTCATCTCCCTTGCATTTACATTATTTGCCATTTGCCTCTCGTTTTCCTCTCCCCACTTCACCCTTGCCGTTTTATTCGCCCTCTCTTTCCCAATCTCCTCTCTTTTCCGATTGCCTTCTTATTTCTCTCTCTTTTGCTTGCCTTTTTCTATTTGCTCGTGTGTTAGATCGTTTACCTTGTCTTAATGGCTAGTCCTCCTATCCTTGTTGTTACTCCCGAACATGAAATTCTTAATTTTAAACAAATGGAGGGAGAAAATTTAAAGGATGCTTGGCATAGAATTTACAATGCTCAAAATAACTCTACTAGAAGCTTTCTACTTCCGTACTTCTTCGCAATTTTTATGTAGGCATTACTCCTTGGAATAGATGCATTCTTGATACCATTACCGGAGGGGATTTCTTGAGTAGCCATACGTTTGATGCTTATAATGCTATGTTAGATTTATTTGGCCCATCACCTCTTTTGGTTAATGGAATTGTTTTAACTTTAGAACATGTGATGCAAAGGCTTGACATTATTGAAAATAAATTGCCACTATTGAGTTAATTAAAAATTTGGATAAAAATATCCACAACCAAATTACCCAATATGGATCTAAGGTTGGGACTACTTTGAAAAATCTTAAAGAAAAAGAACCTTTAGTTAATGAAAGAATAGAACAAGATTCTACAAGAATTGGTAAACTTGAGGATATAATTACTAATTTAGGGTCTGCCTTTTCATCTATGAAAAATACCACAACTCCTCCTATTAAATTTGGCAAATTAATGTTTGTTCCTAAAAATAAGGAAAATGCGGATCTCAAATCCATAAGTGTTCACCCTAGTTTTTCCACTATCATAAAGGAACCTTTTGCTTCAAATGAATGTCTTGATTTCTTGCCTAGGAGCTTAATAATTGCTAAAAAGAAAGAAACTCCTAAAAATTATAAGTGCGCTATTGAAGAACCAAATGCCAAAGATGGCACTACTTAGATCTATCTTCGCTTTTATGCCTAGCTAGGGGCATTAAACGATAGCGCTAGTTGGGAGGCAACCCAATTTTCTTTGTGTTCTTTGTTTTTGTTCCTGTTTAGTAATAAAATTTGCATCTACTTTCTGCTTAGATGTGTTTTCATGTTTTATTTAGTGTTTGTGCCAAGTAGAACCTATAGGATAACCTATGATATGAGTTAATTTGATTCTGCTGAAAAACAGAAACTTTGCCCTCACGAGAAAAAATTCAATAAATCACAGAAATGTGCTTTTGTGTTGATTCTTTTTGCTGTAGATCAATAGACAAAGTTCTTAGGACGTCCTATTTTGGTAGAATGTTTGGAGTTCATAAGTAACCGAAAGTTACAGATTTCTACAGACTGTTCTGTTTTTGACAGATTCTGCCTTTCGTGTGTTGTTTGCTTATTTTGATGCATCTATGGCTAGTATGTAAGGGTATGAACCATAGAGAACTTGGAATACAGTACGTTTAACACCAATATAAACAAAGAATGAGTTCATTACAGTATCTTATGTGGTGGTTTTTCTTTCTTGCACTAACGGAGCTTATGAGATTTCCTGTTGAGTTTTGTGTTGTGAAGTTTTCAAGTTTTGGGTAAAGATTTGATGGACTATGGAATAAGGAGTGGCAAGAGCCTAAGCTTGGGGATGCCCATGGAACCCCAGGATATTCAAGAATAGCCAAAATCCTAAGCTTGGGGATGACCCGGGAAGGCATCCCCTCTTTCGTCTTCGTTCATTGGTAACTTTACTTGGAGCTATATTTTTATTCGCCACATGATATGTGTTTTGCTTGGAGCGTCGTGTATGATATTAGTCTTTGCTTTTTAGTTTACCACAATCATCCTTGCTGTACACACCTTTTGGGAGAAGCCCACTTGATTGGAATTTATTAGAATACTCTATGTACTTCACTTATATGTTTTGAGCTAGATAACTTTTGCTCTAGTGCTTCACTTATATCTTTTAGAGCACGACGGTGGTTTTATTTTGAAGGTATTGTTGATCTCTCATGCTTCACTTATATTATTTTGAGAGTCTCTTAGAACAGCATGGTATTTTCTATGGTTATAAAATTGGTCCTAGAATGGTAGGCATCCAAGTTGGGTATAATAAAAACTATCATAGGAAGTGAATTGGATGCTATGATCAATTTGATACTTGATAACTGTTGAGATATGGAGGTAGTGATATTAGAGTCATGCTAGTTGCACTACAAAAAAAAGACACATCCGTGACATTTTGGGTTGAACGAATTTTTTTTTCTGTCATACCTATGACACTTCTATGACGATAAGTGTGACAAAACCCGGTATCATCATAGATGTGGTGGGCTCCTACTTCTATGACAAAAAATCATGACAGAAAATGGGCTTTTCGTCCGGCGTGGGCCGGAGACGTAGCTGCATGACATTCTTTGGGCCGTCCATGACGGAAAAAACCGTGGTAGAAGCGAGGGGGAGGAAAATTTCGGGGAGTTCCCAGTTACGGTGGGAGGTCGGGGCCGAGCGATGCGTGTTTCTCTCGTACACGTACGCGCGTGTGTGCGAGGCGTTGGCTCTAACTGAATCTGAGCGAGGCGTTGGGCTCTAACTGAACCCGAGCGATTGCACTGCAGGCTAAGCGTTACTGAACCCGAGCGATCGATTCCTTCACTACTACTGCTAACTGAAGACGATCGATGCTGCCTCTTTGGATGAACAATGAGCATTGCAGGGGGGAGGGTGGATGAACAGTGAGCGGTGGGAGTGGATGAACAGGACCCGTGGCGTTGCCTCTGGATGAACAGGACCCCGATCGATCGAGCCAGTTGGGGTTGGGTGAACAGGACCCCGTGGAGGGCAGGATGAACAGGACGACCCCGTGGAGGGCTGGATGAACAGTAAACGGTGGAGGGGTGGATGAACAGTAGCCCGTGGAGGGGTGGTTGAACAGAAGCCCGTGGAGAGGGGTGGTTGAACAGTAGCCGGTGGAGTAGCGCACGGTGGAGGCTGGATGAACAGGAGCCCGTGGATGAACAGTCGTAGGTGGAGGCTGGAGGAGGTCGATGGTGGATGAACAGTAGCCCATGGAGGATGGAGGAGGTCGACGGTGGAGATGAACAGTATCCCGTGGAGTCCCGTTTTGCCGTACGCCACACCCCCAATGAAAAGGACCCTTGTTTCGACCGTAGCGCTCCAACACAAGTCCGTTTCATCCGTTTTGCTATACGCCAGACCCCTCCCAATCAACAGGACCCCCGTTTCGACTGTAGGAGGTCCGTTTCCTCCGTTTTGCGGTACGCCACACCCCTCCCGATCAACAGGACCCCTATTTCGACCGTAGGAGGTCCGTTTCCTCCGTTTTGCAGTATGCCAGACCCCTCCCGATCAACAGGACCCCGTTCCGAACGTAGGAGGTCCGTTTCCTGCATTTTGCATTACGCCAGGCCTCGTATCCATCGCCTGTTCTGTCCAAGCCCTCCCGATGAACACGAGCACGCATTCCGTTCCGATCCAGCCGGTTGGCTCCCCATGAACACGACGATGACGCTATTTCTCCATTCCGACCTAGCCATGTACACGAGCCCTGGCCGTACGTATATATGCACGAGTAGGCGTTCGAGACCCCGCCCGTATGTACACATACGTGGCCGTATCTTCTTTCTTGCACCCTGGCCGCTGTAGTACGTGTACATGCTACGTGCACGCCTCTACTACGACATGTGCGCGCCTGTACTACGACACGTGCGCGCCTCTACATCCACTAGTATGTACGTACACATCCGCGACCAGAATGACAGCGCTACGTATGCTTCGACCAGGTGGGTCCCGACTGTCAGGCACTTCCTTGCATGCGAGGATGTAGCTGGTGGGTCCCGGCAGTCAGGGGGGCGAAACGTTTTTTTTGCCCGGACGCACTTCCTTGCATGCGAAGGTGAGGTTGGTGGGTCCCAGTAGTCAGGGGGTGGATCGGTTTTTTTTTCCGGATGCACTTCCTTGCGTGCGAAGATGTAACTGGTGGGTCCCAGCAGTCAGGGGGGCGGGTCGTTTCTTTTTCGTACGCACTTCCTTGCGTGCGAAGATGTAGCTGGTGGGTCCCAGCAGTGAGGGGGAAACGTTTTTTTCGCGAAATACAATGGCCAGTCCGGTGGTCCCAGCTGTCAGGTGGAGGAATCATTATTTTCCGCGTAATAAGGAAGCACTTCCTTGCTGCGGCCGTGGACCCAGCTGTCAGCCTCTCTACATACAGTCCACGTCCGATGGAAGTCGTTCCTTGACCACGTTGACCACACCATGCCGAGAGCACCACGGCGGTGGACGACGGCGAGGCCTAGGAAGGGGACGACTCGGAGCCGGGGAAGACGCAGCAGTGGAAGCCCGCACGGAGAGGAGTACGAGGGTTCACTGGTTCGACTACGGTGTGAGGCTGCCGTCGCCGCAGGGCCTGGCCAGCGGTGGGAATAGTAGGGGGCGGTGAGGCCTCCGCAGCAGCACAGCCAGCCACGGGAGGCAGGAGGATGCGACACGACCAGCGCTGGTTTGGGCGGCTGGAGCAAGAAGACCAGAGGTTGAAGAAGCACTACGGCCGTTGGATTGACATCGTACGATCACTGTAGCTAGAATCGTTTATATTGACTAAGTTGACAAAGCCCTTGTTTTTTTAGCAAAGACAAAGCCCTTGGTACACGTTAACTTAGTAGGCCCACAGCTCAGATTTGGCAGAGAACATATATCCCATTTGCGATTTGTAAGAATGTACACCCCAGTTTTTAATTCTAATGGAATTTACTACAACTCATTTACAGTTTGTTAAAAGCATAGCCCAACTTCTAGCTAGGACAATGATTAATAATTTCAAACAACCGCTCAAAACAGAATTCAAAAAAATTCCCACATTTTGATGGGACCGAAATATTTTTATCCGAAATTTCTACTCAGGTTAAATATAATTTCAAAATAAAGTTGTATTACGTTAAAATGCAACGAAATGTTGCGCGCGCAACAAGTAATGAAATTAAAATTTTCAAATTCCAAAAATAATATATTTTTTAAACTAATTATGTGTTTGGTGCATAGTTACTGCTCAATTATTATAATTACATCCCATTTATTATTTCTTAAAGTCTATTTTCTTGTTAAGCCTAATGCATACCTCCTAGGAAAGTTTGCAGCCCAGCGGGGCGGAGAATAACAAGTTGACCCGGATATTGTGTACAACTGTTGGCCCAGTTGCATTGCTGATGTTGAAAAAAAAGGCCTGTGTAGTACAGTACAACCTAACATGGTTACTCAGCCCACATTCAGCGACGCCGGAAAGGCCCAAACAAGGCTTCTGTACAACTTTTTGAAGTCACTGAGCTCAATTAATCACTTAAGAAAAAAGTTAAATTACAGTGGAACCTAATTAAAAGCTGCCATGAGCAAATAAATAATTCAACGGGTCCCACTTGTGCGTGTGCGCGTGTGTGCGCGTGCGTGCGTGTGTGTGTGTGTGTATGTGCGTGTGTGTGTGTGAGAGAGAGATAGAGAGATATAGAGAGAGACCCATCGGTCGATGCTCGTAAATACATCTTTCAGCCATATGCATTGCTGATGCTCAGTAAAAACTTATATAGTTGACACAATCATATAGAACACCATAGCACACTGAACTTGCTTACAAAAATTTCATGCAGGCGGCACAATCAGGATGGAAGCAGTGGATCGCTACGGGAAGGGCTATGTTGAAACCGACAAAGTCGTACATAACGGTTCATCGTCTTTATCAATGACGGGGAAATATCTTGAATGTTGTGCAAAGAAAACAAACAGACAACACAATAAGTTCTGCTAGCACATTAAGTTGATGTACAACCCTTTCTAAAAAAAGTTCAGGTACAAAATTAGAGCAAGTCACAATCAAATGTATTGGCATATCACTGTTTCACACCCATAGCTCGGATTTAACTAGTATCTGACAAGATTTAGTTGTTACCTCAAATTAGAGCACATCCAGGCAGCCAACCCTGCCTCTTCTCCCAAAGAAGCAGTGGCCTTCGCCGCACGATGGAGTAGGCCCTGTGCCATCCATCGTTCCGAGCAACACGGGGAAAGTCTGACGTTGACTCTTGTAATGGACGTCGTCGACGGACCCTGGCACCAGCGGTGGCGGCAGGACTTCGATTGATGGATTGACCACTTCTTCGACATGCACGAACACTCGATACAGGTACATCCCTAACGTGGTCCGTGGCGGCCTTGGTCGCGAAGAATAGTACAACCCCGGTTCCTCCACCGGTATCTCAACACCAATCACCTTCGTTATGGTGGACGGCTTCTTCATCCATGCCATAACCGTCAGAGCCCAGCTGTCTGGAGGAACAAACATACTTACGAGCTCACCTCCAAGGTTGTTGATAAGCTCGTTCATGGACTCGCTGTTCCAAGCACGTCGAGGCATGCCGTGGAAGGTAAGCTTTGTTAAAAACTCAAGCTCAGAGGGCACCGAGCCCCATCCTGGGTGCCACCGATCAAAGTTCACCAGCGCCCCATCGTAGAACAAACGCCGGGAAGATTCGAACACACGTCTGCAGTCGAAAGTTGTCCGGAACCCGACGAAGAAATCAGCCGGTGGCGGACAGCCTTTGACAAGAAAGTCACTTATTTGGATGCCGTGCGCAATGCGAAGAGCTTTGACAAGGTCGTCCGGCGAGACGGGAGGCCGGTCGCCGTTGATGGTTACCATCAGCACTTTACCGGCAAACTGGTCGTCAAGCGCCGCCATGCCACTGTTGAGCGACAGCACACAGCGACCGAAGGATCTTCGGCTCAGAGATCCGTGTTGACCGGCGACATGATAGTGCGCTTGAGTATAGGGAGTACATGAGGGGGATTTTGGGGAACTAGAGTAGGAATCGAGATTGCAGAGGTGGGGGAGGGGCGGGAGACTAGGGATGAAAAGGTAGTATGAATTTCGAGCATCCGCCAATATGCTCTCGGCACGCAAGCGCACGAAAACACCGGTGGCACCCACATGTCGGCCTAAGAGTCCTTATTCTTTCTTTTTTGGAGAGCCCGATCTTTTTTTCAGGATCTTTTGAGAGCCTGGCCTGAGAGTCATAATTGACCTGTTTGGCATTGCGTTACTACTCGGCCCATATTCAACGACACCTCACTGTCCCAAACAAGTGTACATCATCGAAAAGACACTAAGCTCAAATTATATAACTTGAAAAAAGGAGATATACTCTGAACACTAGAGAATGGTGATGCCCTCATTTAGCCCACCAGTAGTTCGAGACAATAAATAGTTCGAAACAACGATATATACAACATTCAAACACTGACTAGTAGAAACTACTACTGACATAAACAGCAAGACATGATAGTTCATAAGAAGTCTTGCTACACCACCAAAACACACCCATTTGCAGCGCTCAGACTCTCGTGATCCAGACGAGAATGAAATTCTAAACAGAAGCAACTATTACATAGTAAGAGTGACATAGACGAGGATGACCAAATGACAATGAATATGCATAACAAAAGAAAGAACTACCCATCCAGAACCAGCAGCAAAGAGAACAAAGTCATTCGAAGAGATGATCCAACACCATCATAATTTGCAGCCCCACTTCAACGACCAGTGATTCGGAGACACCAGTACTCCACCCTTTCGATGCAACAGCCCAATTACCTATCAACCTGAAGGCTTGAACCACATCACTGCCTGTCGTAATTGAGACATCCAAGGATCAATGTTAATCCGGATGCCTTTGTCATTCTCACCTTCTTTTGGCTGCAGGCTATATCGTTGACAATCAAGGGGGTTTGCTCCCGAACTCCTAGCGCTCGCCGTGTAGACACAGTTTTCCATAGCAAACATAGACTATCTGCCATCAAGGTCCTTGCCAACGGTGATCTCCTGGTTAATTGGATAATTGAGTCCGAGAAACAGAGAGTGTGTGAGGGAGTCCTGGATTAGGGGGTATCCGGACAGCCGGACTATATACATCGTCCGGACTATTGAAGCGTGAAGATACAAGACTCAAGACTCCGGCTCGTGTCCGAATGGGACTCTCCTTTGCGTGGAAGACAAGCTTGGCGATCCGGATATTATATTTCCTTCCTTGTAAACGACTCCATGTAAACCCTAGCCCTCTCCGGTGTCTATATAAACCGGAGAGGATGGTCCTTAGGAGGCCGATCACAATTACAATCATACCATCATAGGCTAGCTCTTAGGGTTTAGCTTCTACGATCTCGTGGTAGATCTACTCTTGTACTACTCATATCTTCAATATTAATCAAGCAGGAAGTAGGGGTTTACCTCCATCGAGAGGGCCCGAACCTGGGTAAACATTGTGTCCCTTGCTTCCTGTTACCATCAACCTAAGACGAACAGATCGGGACCCCCTACCTGAGATCCGCTGGTTTTGACACCGACATTGGTGCTTTCATTGAGAGTTCCTCTGTGTCATCGCTTCGAGGCTTGATGGCGTCTTCAATCGACAACAACACGGTCTGGGGGAAGACTTTTCTCCCCGGACAGATCTTTATGTGTGGTGACCCCGACTCATAAGTCGAGATCACGGAATGCACGTGTACAGTGATCCCAGAGATCAATGCTCACTGAACACACAGAAGCTGAATAACAAGAGTCTTACATCCATACACACCATCTTACACAAATTATGACCATTATGGTCAAGTCTTACATTGATAAAGCCTTAAGGGCTGAACATCAAATGAAACATAAGCAGCGGAACTCTTCGTCGATAAGTAGAACCCATGCCATCTGCCTTAACCCTACATGCATTCTGACTGGGAAACGTCCTAGTTCGCATGTTCGTCTCCAAAGAACTCTTCTTCAAACTCCGGTTCTTTCATGCCTGGCCAATTAAATAACCAGTGGCAAGCCAATGAGTACTTTGAATGTACTCGCAAGCAACCCATGTTTTGGTCCAAGATGTAACAATGCATGATATAGGTAAATTTTTGCAGAAAGCTAGTTTTGAGTGCAATGACATGTTCAACAACTTGTAAGACATGCATCAGGATAATTCAGGTAACCATGAGGACATTACAAATATCAACATAAACAGAGTGGGCATCAACCCATCTCAATCATGTCAAGTCCTTTGACTTGACCCAAGTAGTTCTCCCCGCTTATCCAAACACACACACTGGTTTGTAAACATGTGGACGTAGCCCAAGAGCGGTTACCCAACTGTCCTTGACCGTGGACACGGCTATTCGAATAGTTTTACACTCTGCAGAGGTTGCACACTTTACCCACAAGATCTGGGGAACTTCCGTGTCATCCACGACCCGCGATACCTCAAGTACCCGGGGTAAGCACCCAATCACTATCTTTCCCTAGACGACACTAACAAGGAGTCCACTCGTTGTTCCATATCCTCACGATGTACATCATACGAGACTCACTCGAGATCTTTACATCCGAGAGGGGACACAACGGTGTATCCGGTGCCCTGTGAAAACAGTCATGGCCGCCCTACCTGGCACGACCCCGTCCCGAGAGAGTGCACCAACTCTCCCCCATCACTAGTAATGCGGACTCCAAGCTAGTATCGGCCTAGGTAATCAATAATGCCCTTTCCCATATAAGGGTAGAGTGGTTGCGCATGTAAGGTTGGAATAACGGTTGCAACTAAAACCAATCCATTTTTGAAAGCAACACACACACTTGCCTCGGCACACCACTTCGTCATCAAGTGGTTACCCATCTCATTATCTCCCTCGGGCATAAGTGGCACCCGACGGGGTTTTCGAAAAGTCTTTTGAAAGAACTCTGCCTCCATCACCATGCATATTCCCGTCCCATTTGCGTAGCCACTACTATAGCATCCTATCTACTCCCACCAGCATAACCCTCATAGGATGGTAGGGTCATGCATAATGCAAGTATCAACAAGGAAGTACGGTGGCAAACCATCAAAGTGGTCACCACCTCATCATGATTCCGTTGCAACAACAATATGGTGCTATATGATATGCATACAAAGGGTTTCATAGACATGGTCAAGGGGCTGCTTGCCTGGCTCAACAAAGTCTTCTGGGTCTTCAAAGTCTTCTGGTCCAACTCCTTCGTCAGCAACGCAATCTATCGTCGCAAAATAATAACGAGAAAAATAAGGCAATAATAAAACAGAAAAACCAAAGTGCTTAGAAAAAAATGTCAACTCATTTTTGTTAAATACTAGGGTGAAAACTAAGAAGGGGAAAATTACTAGTTTTGGATTAGGAGTAGCAGAATAGGAGAAATGGATTTACAAAGGTATATTTAAATGCTTAAAATCACATTTAAATATTTACAGTGAAGAAAAGGTTGTTGGATTTGAATGAAAGTTGCACCATTAAATAGGCTGCAATACTTTAGGAATTTAGGAGTTGGAATTAATTTATTTGGACAAATATTTTATCCTGTGAAATATTTTACAAGTGTGACAGAAAGGAAAAAGGGGAAGGGGCACTGTGCCTGCTGGCCAGAACAGCCGCAGGGCAGCGGCCCAGCCAGCGAGGCGGCCCAGCGCGCTGGTGCACGCGCGCGCTCTAGGTTTAAACCTGACGGGCGGGGCCCAAGCGTCAGCGAGAGAGAGAGGGGCGATGGAGGGGAGAGGCTGACAGGCGGGGCCCGTGTGTCATCCCTAACCCCGAGTCCAGATGGCTGGCGAGCTCACCGGCGACGATGCAGAGCATGGCCAGGTCGGGCGAGGGCACGGCTGGGCTCAGAGTCGAGTCGCCGTTCGAGTGGAGGTGGTTGCGGTCGCCGGGGTGGCCTAGTTCACCGGCGACGAGCTCTTGTGGCGGAGGAGCTTCGGGCGTTGTCGGTTCCGTCCGTTTCCGGCTGCAAAAGAAGCGGGGGAGAAAGGGGAAATGATCAGGGGTGCTCGGGGGGTTCCAGATCGAGGTAGAGGAGGAGCGGGGGAGGCCTGTACCTTGCGAACTCCGGCGAACCGAAGTGGCGGAGCTCGAGCTCGATCTCGAGCTCGGGCGGCTCTGGAGAGGAACTGGGGGTGCTGGGGGTGACTTGGTGGTGCAGAGAGTGAGTGGTGAGGAGAGGAGAGCTCGGGGAGGCCCTTAAATAGGCGGGCGATGGTCCACCGAGGACCCGTGCGCCGGCGAGCTCCTGCTCATTGCCACAGGGCTCGGGAGGAGCTGGTGCCATGTCTGGGGTGCTTGTGGATTTGGTCCAGAGCGAGGGAAAGAAGAGAGAGGAAGCAGGAGGGGCCAGAGGCGCCGCGCGTGTGAGGCCGCTCATTGGAGCTCTCGGGCGGCCAGCGCGCGTGCGAGCTGGGGTGAGAGGAGGGAGAGGAAGGAGGGGGACCATGCTGTGGCGTGTTGCGGACGTCGAGGAGCATCGTCGGGCGCGCTAGTGTCAGGACCCCGACTCAATGCCACATCGATCTAGCATGTAACACCTCATATCACTTTGTGGCCTCACACACGGTATCCCCATGGGTGTCGCCTTACCTTTGCCCGGGACCGTTTGCGCCTTTTGGCACATGTATATGATAGTGTTGCTAGCATCCATATGATAAGGAGCCCGGGCTGACATGGCTAGTCATAAACCCAAAGTGGCACAAACTTACAGGGACAGGCATCCATGACCCAGCATCGAACGTGTCGGTCATCAGCGAGCGAATCCAGGCTGTAGCACTAGGCTAGCAGGACTCCGGTGAACTGGGCTGTAGCGGGCTAACATGACTCCGGTATTCATCGCGTGACATTTCCCCGAAGGGACAGACACAGGAACGAAGAAGGACACATGCCGGCCAGCCTAAGTGTTCCGGAGTAGTAGCAAGCTACCATGGCTCAGTGGAAGCACTAGGAGACATTTCCCGGTAAGAGAGGCTACTAAGGATAAACAACTAGATAGTTAGATCCCACACATACCAAGCATTTAAATAACATACACACAATATGCTCGATATGTGCAAATACAACATGGAATCACAACATGACTCTACAACTCAAGTATTTTATTCAATAGGCTCCGAGAAGCGAGATATTACAAACATGGGTCTCACGACCCAACATTCAGAGCATACCAGTGAAAACATAAACGGAAGCTTAACGTGTCTGAGTACAGACATCTACAAATGAAAAAGGCTGAGAAGCCTGACTATCTACTAGATCCTGCCGAGGGCACAAGATCGTAGCTGAGGTAACAAGATAAACATCGAAGTCCAGGCGGAACTAATAGCGAGACTAAGTCTCTCTACAAAAACATAAAATAGGCAAACGTGAGTACAAATGTACCCAGCAAGACTTACATAAGATCTAACTACATATGCATCATTGTCAACAAAGGGGATAGTGGGGTTTAACTTCAGCAAGCCAGCTTTGACTCGGTGGTTATCCTGAACTACGACTGCAAGTAACTCTTTTGAGGTGGCGCACACGAGTCCGCGTATTCACCATATCAATACACCACTATGGATCCGCTCCCGTCTCCCTACGAGAACGCCATGCATAGCACTCACGCTTACCTTGCGTATTTTAGAGTATCCACTTCAAGTTATCTATGAACTGTATAGGCAACCCAGAAGTCCTTTTTTCTGCGGACACGGCTATTCGAATAGATCATATTAACCCTGCAGGGGTGTACTTCTTCACACACGCTCTCGCCACTTACCGCCATGTACACCTCGTGTATCTCGGCAACCTTCAAGCGGAAGCCTGGCGAGGGAGTCGGCTACGACCTGACTAACCACACAAGTCTCTCGTCCAGGTTTATCGCCTATTCGGGTTCCATCCACAAGGAGATCCGGCCGGGGTGTTGCTCACGGCCCCAAACGATGTGAGCAGGGTTCCCAAGCCCACCATCCGGGTGCCACTTGGTACACCGTGCCACTGTGCCTAGTCTGTCCCAAGCCCACCTGTACCGGGTGCCACTTGGTAGACTACTAACACTACCTACAAACACCAGAAACTAGTTGCAACTCCTGGACAGAGATCAAGTTGATTAATAAGTCGAGAGAGCTTAGAGTGCCCGGAGCCCAATGTGTGGTATTAACAGTTCATGGATCACAAACATAGAACTCAGTTCCTAAGGACGGCTTCAATGAGACAACCCACCATGTACTCCTACATGGCCTCTCACCGCTACCTTTACCAAATCATGTTCACACACTTAGCTCTCAACAGTAGGACATGTTCACACACCTCCAATTCATCCCCGATGAATCAGACCTGACACAACTCTAAGCAATAGCAGGCATGACAAACAAGCATGAATGAGTAGGCACATCAGGGCTCAAACAACTCCTACTCATGCTAGTGGGTTTCATCTATTTACTGTGGCAATGACAGGTCATGCAGAGGATAAAGGGGTTCAACTACCGCAGCAAGTAACAGTTGTATCGTTGTTGTCCTAATGCAGTAAAATAGAGCAGGTGCGAGAGAGTGGGATTGTATCGGAATGAACAATGGGGTTTCGGTTGCCTGGCACTTCTGAAGATCGTATAGTTCTTCATCGGTGTCATCGAACTCATCGTCGGAACCAAGTCTATCGTGAGGGGACAAATACCGGCAACACAGAGAAAACACAATCAATGCAATGCAACAATATGATGCATGAATATGACATGGCAAAATGAATGTGTTTGACCTAATGCAACTAAGAACAGAAAGGTTTGAGCTAATTTGAACCAAGTGTTCAAATTCAAACTCAAGTTATGAATTTATAATGTGCATTATCATGTTTTGGTATGAACAACAAGGTTAAGTTGCTTTATCATGCATGAAACCAGTACCAATGGATAGATTGGATTTTTTTGATCATTTTTCATATATAAATTATTTGATTTGGAGTTACGGTTGAATTTCTATGAATTTTTGAAGTTAGCACTATTTTCTGGAATTTCCTGAGAAAGAATAAATCCAGAAAAACCTATTACTGCGTCAACATGATATCACACTGACATCAGCAGGTTAGCTGACCGGGTCCAGGTCAAACCTGACGTGTAGGGTCCACACGTCAGTGACATAGCTAATTAACATGGGTTATTCCTAATCTAATTTAAAGATTAGGGCGCCGGGGC
>NC_057804.1:86431888-86449820 GCF_018294505.1 Triticum aestivum
CGGGACACGGCGGTGTCCGTGTTACACGCCACGGGGGCGGCGGCTAAGGGCACCGGGGCGTAGCCCGTGCTTGCCCGCATCCAGGGGAGGTGACGGGAGGACGCGGGGTGGCCTGAGCTCGCTGGAGCAGAGCTCGCGGCGGCGGCCGGGGTTCGGTGGCGTGCGGGTTTGATGCTACGAGGCACAATAGGGGCTGCAGGCGGGTGTGTTCGGCTCCTTGGGCTGCAACGAACGCGCTGTTGAGCTCGGACGCGGGTGGCAGCAGCTGTGGCCGCGGCGGTGCCATGGACGGCGGCGGCGAGCTCTCGGGCGCGGGAGCGCTAGCGCTAGAGGGCGAGTTAGACTGCGGGGAGAGAAGGGGAAGGAGCAGGTGCTCACGGTGGTTCTTCTTGTGCAGCTGGGTGGCTCGGGGAAGCGCTGGCGACAATGGACGGGCGATGGCGATCTCGGCGACCCGAGGAGGAAGAAGACGGTGGTGACGGTGAGGCAGGGCAGCCGACGACGTGTAGCTGGATGGGGACGAAGAAGAGGTCGTGGCGGAGCTCTGGGGCATGTCAAGCGGCCGAGGGGGAGGCAGTGGCTGCGGTGGTGGCGAGCGGCAGCGACGGCTGCGCTCGGGCACGTGCGGGGAGAGAGCAGAGGAGGGGAAGGAGCGAAGAAGAGTGAGGGAGAGAGGCAGGGAGGTGCGTGGCACCACCAGAGAAAGCCAGGGCGTCGCGGGGGAGCGGCAAGCAGGAGGTGGCCGGGGCGCGTGTGCGCGCACGGCGGCCACACGCCCTCCTGCCCACTGGCAGGAGGTGGAAGACGACAGGGAAGGGGAACAGGTGGGCTAGGCTGGCCAACTGGGCCGACCAGGTGGGTTTTGGTGGGTACCAGGTAGGTTTCTTCCCTCTCTGCTTTTCCTATTTTATTTCTCTTTTCTATTTCTCTGCAGCTGTTTTGGCTTTAGTAAAAATACTAAAGCACTTTGTAAAATGCTGGAATAATTTGTGGACACTCTCTAGATTATTCCAGTGGTCCACATTTAATTCCAACATTATTTGAGCATTTAAATTATTTATAGTGTTTAAATTCCCAAGGTCAAATACAATATGATTTAATTCAAAAATCCAAAAATGATCTAAGAATATATTCATCATTTTTGGCACAGGTTTCCACCTTAACCAGAAATCATGAAGTTTTCTTAGGGACTTTTTTTGGGTTTATTGAAAAAGATTTTAATCCACCCTAGTTGAGTTGATTTAATGCTAGGGTTTGAACACCCCCATTTCAAGTTAAATAAAATTTAAACATGATGCACACATGAAGCTAGCCTAGTGCAAAGCCAGAAGCTAGGGATGTGACAACTCACCCCCACTAAACAAGAATCTCGTCCTGAGATTCAAGACGTGAGGTAAGAAGACAGAGGGACACGAGCTAATAACTTGATTTCCAAGATCCAACTGTCCTTCTCGAAGATGTTGATTCATTGCATCATCTTGATCTCGACGTCTTGCTATGAGAACTTCATCCAACATGACAACGAGAGGAAAGGGAGAATTTTAGAAGAATCGATCTTCTTAAGGTTCGAGCAACTTAGGATCATCTCAATGATCACAAGATCAACTCACGGAATGAGATGTAGAAACATCTCTGGAGCTGAGAGGCAAGGCATGCATCAGGAGGGATGGAAGAAACAATTTGACAAGGGTTTCAAAGTAGCGAGGAAACAATTACTATGATCCCATAACAGGGCACCTTGGGAGAGGTGACTCGTAGAATCATCCCTTAAGTGGCAAAAAGAATTACCTTTGATTCAGAGATCATTAGAGCTCTTTATACCAGCTTAAGGCAAATCACAATCGATCATTTGAAGGAGTTTGGTAGAATGACATACTCAGACTAGAATGGATGATGTGGGTTACCTTGTTGAAAACAACACAAGGAATGATTTTAGTAACTGGGGAGAAGCTCAACAGTAGAGAGTGAGTCCACTGTTTCAAAAGTTATAGCATAACCGAGGAAACTGAGAGCAATCCCAATTAGTGCCGATGATAACACCTAGCGCTTGTGCATGCTCTCAAGAACTTGAGCATTTCCATATTCATCAAGGTTTAACCAATATTCGTGTCAAGGATCCTGTCAACACAACGTACTACCATGATGAACAACGATGGACGATGCAGATGCAAAGAAAGATAACACTTTCTTAGATTTCACCTTAGCGAGGCCAAGGAAACGAAATCTGGATGATCGACTGAGAGACATTTAGCACTCCGCTTCTAATGTTCTCCTTGATTTTCTAGCTACCACGATCATGCTTTAAAGCATCGACATGGCCATCAAGTAAAGGTCGGACTTCAGGAGCACACAATCCATAAGGATCAACTTCTATAATAAGTCATGCAAGATCCTCATGGGAGGTGACCAAATTGCTTTAGCAAGATACTACAATAATAGTTCTTCCGGCTAAGTGCGTCCACTTTACTGGAACCTACATCATAGTTCTTAGAAGAAGTGCCAACCATCACACCTGCCTGAGATTCAAGTCTAGTTGGTAACAGGATAATTCCGACAACATGTCTGGAAAGAAAGTTTGCAACACAAATTGACGAGATGACGTTGTGAGATTCTCGGGGGATGATCTACGATAGCAAGCTCCAAAACATGAGCTGGTTCTGCTACACACATGTGAGCATGCTGTGCCAAACAGGCATGGCCACGTAGTAGTCTTATAATAAAACACTACCATGTTCAGGTGTGGAACCATCATTAGGGATTTCGAAGTCTTTACGCGCGCTGGACTTCTTTTCCTTGAACAAATCAATCAGTGGCTTGGGGTGCTAGGAATTATGCATGGAGTGGAGGTAATTAATCTACCAAACCATAGAATACTTCGCACATGCATGACTGACTTGGGACGATTCCAGGGGAAGCAAAACTAACTTTCTCAAATTCACGGCGGCAACTTGCATCGAATGCACATGAATGAGAGGAAGTCAGTTCTTTCATCCAAACATATACTTCATGAACGGGGCATGAAGAAAATGCTTACACAAGTTTCCAACACCAGCTTGATGTTCAACATGAATCATGGAGGAGACAAAATGCTGCTGATGGGCTCAACAACAACTCTTTGGAATTTCCATATCACTGGATTTCCACCATTATGTGAACAATGTGATAGTACTGGTCAGACCAAAAGATGTAATGGTGTATGCTCGAGGGATCAACCACGAGTAAGACAACATTACGAACATCGTTGGTTCGGACTTGATTTGAGGATAGCCCACACTCACATCAAAGTTTTGAGAAGATAATAGATCCAACAACTGATCACGAGGACCAATCGATGAAGATATCATCTTTCTTCAATGCACATATACAAGATATCCCTTAAGATGAACTAAATCGGACAAGCTTCCATCTTCCAACTCTCCAAGTTGTTGTTTAGCTTGACCAAACAGCTCAGGGGTATGCAGCACAGATTCTTGGAGAAGGGGTGGTTTATATGAAACAAACTTGATCACGAGCTCAACATAACAGTCAGGTGACGACCTGGTGATACTTCCGAGAAGATATTCGGAAAATCACGAACCACCAATATGTTACTAAGCTCGAGAACAATCTTGCTTTTCAGGGCAAGACGATATGATCAAAGAGCGAGGGATTGACACAATCCTAACTCATTGATAGAAGAGTGTGTCAAAGATAAGGACTAGGTAGCACAATCTATCTTAGAATTATGATTCAAGAACCAACACACTAAGAATGAAATTATTGTCCTTTAACTACCAAGCAACAAGGTTGCTAGGAGTATTGATTTCACACATCATAGTTCACCTGTCGGCATTCCGGTTACAACAACACGGGGACCGAAGAATGAATAATGATGGCGGGAAGTATCACTGCATCAAGAATTCATAAGAGGTGGTGCAATTCTCATGATATTCCTGACATAAAGGGGGTAATACTCCAGGGTAGAATAGAACAAAAGCTGGATTAGCATTTTGATCCGCGGAACACAACGGCTTTGACCCAATCCTGGATATGGATGAGGTACTGTAGTTTGTTTCTCCTAGTCAATCCGGAATAGAATGGCTTGACGGACCACAAGAATAACAGGCATTGATGAACATGGGTGCATGATTATTCCTAACTATCAAATGATAAACGGGGGTCAGGATACAACTAAAGAGGAACAACCCAAAAGAACATATGATTTTTTTGAGTTGCGGATGCACAGATTAGTATGTCGAGCAAAGCTCAACAATTTTCTTCCGGATAACCCATGCGGAGAAGGTAGGACTGGCAGAGTCACGATATAGAATGGGGAACTCTTCGAGAGCACTCTTGTTGTGATCTCTTGGTTCACAAGAACTTCTGCCAATAATGGTTCATGGTATTTGGGAGAAGGAAATACCACGAATCTCGAGGACTAACGCAAAGGTTACTAATAACCTAAAGGAACTAGCAAACACTATAAACATGAAGTAAGTAGGGTGAATCTCGGGTTCAAAACCCAAGGAGTAGAATACCTACTACTAAGTGGCATCACAGAATGCTTTCGAGAATAAAGGCCAGAATCATCACACTGGGACACAAATCATGGCTAGATTACTAGATGATCCCCTAAGACACCTAGGGTCAAAATAATAACTCCAAATTATATGTCGAGGTAATAGAGTACCTCAATTCAGCAATTAGTGTGATTAACCTGGCCCAAAGGAACATCAAAACCAGAGGGAAAGGATTTGCAAGTGCATCAGATTGTTTAGAAACCTGGGATGACTCGGACAGCATAACAGCTGTAAATGCTCAAAAGATTGAGACATCCTACAAAATTGTGGCATAACCACTCGATCATCATAATATCAAGGTTCTGAGATCAACTACGAATACACGGAGATAGTAGGAGCTGAACTGAGACTTGAATCCGTCAATCCTATAAGTCTACGGATTAGTAACACGTGATCCTGATAGAAAGAAGAGAAATCCTAGTTCCTTAACCCCGGAGGAAAGATAAGATGACTCAGATCAGAAGGGCATAAGGTAAAGGAGTAAAAAGAGCCTTACGTTCCATCCCACAATCAATTCCCCTACATATAACTAATGAATTTCTAGACTCAACTTCGACCAGTTTGGCTTGGTAATCCTACATGCAGTCAAGCTCTGATACCAAAGCTGTCAGGACCCCGACTCAATGCCACATCGATCTAGCATGTAACACCTCATATGACTTTGCGGCCTCACGCACGGTATCCCCACGGGTGTCGCCTTTCCTTTGCCCGGGACCGTTTGCGCCTTTTGGCACACGTATATGATAGTGTGGCTAGCATCCATATGATAAGGAGCCCGGGCTGACATGGCTAGTCGTAAACCCAAAGTGGCACAAACTTACAGGGGCAGGCATCCATGACCCAGCATCGAACGTGTCGGTCATCAGCGAGTGAATCCAGGCTGTAGCACTGGGCCAGCAGGACTCCGGTGAACTGGGCTGTAGCGGGCTAACAGGACTCCGGTATTCATCGCGTGACATTTCCCCGAAGGGACAGACACAGGAACGAAGAAGGACACATGCCGGCCAGCCTAAGTGTTCCGGAGCAGTAGCAAGCTACCATGGCTCACTGGAAGCACTAGGAGACATTTCCCGGTAAGAGAGGCTACTAAGGATAAACAACTAGATAGTCAGATCCCACACATACCAAGCATTTCAATAACATACACACAATATGCTCGATATGTGCAAATACAACATGGAATCACGACATGACTCTACAACTCAAGTATTTTATTCAATAGGCTCCGAGAAGCGAGATATTACAAACATGGGTCTCACGACCCAACATTCAGAGCATACCAGTGAAAACACAAACGGAAGCTTAACATGTCTGAGTACAGACACCTACAAATGAAAAAGGCTGAGAAGCCTGACTATCTACTAGATCCTGCCGAGGGCACAAGATCATAGCTGAGGTAACAAGCTAAACATCGAAGTCCATGCGGAACTAATAGCGAGACTAAGTCTCTCTGCAAAAACATAAAATAGGCAAACGTGAGTACAAATGTACCTAGCAAGACTTACATCAGATCTAACTACATATGCATCATTGTCAACAAAGGGGATAGTGGGGTTTAACTGCAGCAAGCCAGCTTTGACTCGGTGGTTATCCTGAACTACGACTGCAAGTAACTCTTTTGAGGTGGCGCACACGAGTCCACATATTCACCATATCAATACACCACTATGGATCCGCTCTTGTCTCCCTACGAGAACGCCATCCATAGCACTCACGCTTACCTTGCGTATTTTAGAGTATCCACTTCAAGTTATCTATGAACTGTACAGGCAACCCAGAAGTCCTTTTCCGCGGACACGACTATTCGAATAGATCATATTAACCCTGTAGGGGTGTACTTCTTCACACACGCTCTCGCCACTTACCGCCATGTACACCTTGTGTATCTCGGCAACCATCAAGCGCAAGCCTGGCGAGGGAGTCGGCCACGACCTAACTAACCACACAAGTCTCTCGTCCAGGTTTATCGCCTATTCGGGTTCCATCCGCAAGGAGATCCGGCCGGGGTGTCGCTCACGACCCCAAATGATGTGAGCAGGGTCCCAAGCCCACCATCAGGGTGCCACTTGGTACACCGTGCCACTGTGCCTAGTCTTTCCCAAGCCCACCTGTACCGGGTGCCACTTGGTAGACTACTAACACTACCTACAAACACCAGAAACTAGTTGAAACTCCTTGATAGAGATCAAGTTGATTAATAAGTCGAGAGAGCTTGGAGTGCCCGGATCCCAATGTGTGGTAGTAACTGTTCATGGATCACAAACACAGAACTCAGTTCCTAAGGACGACTTCAATGAGACAACCCACCATGTACTCCTACATGTCCTCTCAGTAGGACATGTTCACACACCTCCAATTCATCCCCGATGAATCAGACCTGACACAACTCTAAGCAATAGCAGGCATGACAAACAAGCATGAATGAGTAGGCACATCAGGGCTCAAACAACTCCTACTCATGCTAGTGGGTTTCATCTATTTACTGTGGCAATGACAGGTCATGTAGAGGATAAAGGGGTTCAACTACCGCATCAAGTAACAGTTGTATCATTGTTGTCCTAATGCAGTAAAATAGAGCAGGAGCGAGAGAGTGGGATTGTATCGGAATGAACAATGGGGTTTCGCTTGCCTGGCACTTCTGAAGATAGTATAGTTCTTCATCGGTGTCATCGAACTCATCGTCGGAACCAAGTCTATCGAGAGGGGACAAATACCAGCAACACAGAGAAAACACAATCAATGCAATACAACAATATGATGCATGGATATGACATGGCAAAATGAATGTGTTTGACCTAATTCAACTAAGAACAGAAAGGTTTGAGCTAATTTGAACCAAGTGTTCAAATTCAAACTCAAGTTATGAATTTATAATGTGCATTATCATGTTTTGGTATGAACAACAAGGTTAAGTTGCTTTATCATGCACGAAACCAGTACCAATGGATAGATTGGATTTTTCTGATCATTTTTCATATATAAATTATTTGATTTGGAGTTACGGTTGAATTTCTATGAATTTTTAAAGTTAGCACTATTTTCTGGAATTTCCTGAGAAAGAATAAATCCAGAAAAACCTATTACTGCATCAGCATGATATCACACTGACATCAGCAGGTTAGCTGACCGGGTCCAGGTCAAACCTGACGTGTGGGGTCCACACGTCAGTGACACAGCTAATTAACAGGGGTTATTCCTAATCTAATTTAAAGATTAGGGCGCCGGGGCCCACTGTTAGTGTCATTAGGTGGGGGGGGGTTAGTGCTAATTAAACACCTCGCCGGTGGGGTCCACCTGTCAGGCCGGCGAGGTCGTCGCCGGCGACCACGGGACATAGCGGTGTCCGTGTTACAGGCCACGGGGGCAGCGGCTAAGGGCACCGGGGCGTAGCCCGTGCTTACCCGCATCCAGGGGAGGTGACGGGAGGACGCGGGGTGGCCTGAGCTCGCCGGAGCAGAGCTCACGGCGGCGGCCGGGGTTCGGTGGCGTGCGGGTTTGATGCTACGGGGCACGATAGGGGTTGCAGGCGTGTGTCTTTGGCTCCTTGGGCTGCAACGGACGCGCTGATGAGCTCGGACGCGGGTGGCAGCGGCGCCATGGACGGCGGCGGCGAGCTCTCGGGCGCGGCAGCGCTAGCGCTAGAGGGCGAGTTAGACTGCGGGGAGAGAAGGGGAAGGCGCAGGTGCTCACGGCGGTTCTTCTTGTGCAGCTGGGTGGCTCAGGGAAACGCTGGCGACGACGAACGGGCGATGGTGATCTCGGCGACCCGAGGAGGAAGAAGACGGTGGTGACGGCGAGGCAGGGCACTCGGCGACGTGTAGCTGGATGGGGACGAATAAGAGGTCGTGGCGGAGCTCTGGGGCACATCGAGCGGCCGAGGGGGAGGCAGTGGCTGCGGTGGTGGCGAGCGGCGGCGACGGCTGCGCTCGGGCGCGTGTGGGGAGAGAGCAGAGGAGGGGAAGGAGCGAAGAAGAGTGAGGGAGAGAGGCAGGGAGGTGCGTGGCACCACCAGAGAAAGCCAGGGCGTCGCGGGGGAGCGGCAAGCAGGAGGTGGCCGGGGCACGTGTGCGCGAACGGCGGCCACACGCCCTCCTGCCCACTGGCAGGAGGTGGAAGACGACAGGGAAGGGGAATAGGTGGGCTGGGCTGGCCAACTGGGCCGGCCAGGTGGGCTTTGGTGGATACCAGGTAGGTTTCTTCACTCTCTGCTTTTCCTATTTTATTTCTCTTTTCTATTTCTCTGCTGCTGTTTTGGCTTTAGTAAAAATACTAAAGCATTTTGTAAAATGCTGGAATAATTTGTGGACACTCTCTGGATTATTCCAGTGGTCCACATTTAATTCCAACATTATTTGAGCATTTAAATTATTTATAGTGTTTAAATGCCCAAGGTCAAATACAATATGATTTAATTCAGAAATCCAAAAATGATCTAAGAATATATTCATCATTTTTGGCAGAGGTTTCCACATTAACCGGAAATCATGAACTTTTCTTAGGGACTTTTTTTGGGTTTATTGAAAAAGATTTTAATCCACCCTAGTTGAGTTGATTTAATGCTAGGGTTTGAACACCCCCATTTCAAGTTAAATAAAATTTAAACCTGATGCACACATGAAGCTAGCCTAGTGCAAAGCCAGAAGCTAGGGATGTGACAGCTGGGGAGGCCCGAGGTGGCCGGAGGTGGTTGGAAGGGGGCGGCTACAGTGCGGGAGCGCACTGTAGCACGCTCTAGAGCGCCCAAATGGCCGGCATGGCCATTTTCTATGCAGGTGGTCACGGCCAAAGGTGTCTGGTAGCTCTAGGGGGGAGTAAAGAAGTAGGAGATGGCCTTGGATGCCCTGGGTGGCCAGAAGGAGAAGAGAGAGGTAGAAGAAGAGGGAGAGAGGGGCTGTCCAGGGAGGTAAATGGGGGTGTTTCACCCTTTAATCATTGAGCAATGGCCAGGGGAGAGTTACTGGAGGTAGGAAAGGACTAGGAGGAGCTGTGGTAAAAAGTTGAGCTCAAGGAGAATAGTGTTATTGGTCAAAATGGTGATTTTTGAAAAGTGGCAGAAGGTGTTTGATATGGTTTTGGGGTACTTGCACTAATTTACTTCTTGTGGCACTTGGCAGGGGTGTTTGTCATGACAAAATGAGAGGGTAAAAGGAAGATGAGGTCATTTGGAAGAGTTTGCTAATGAAACTTTGGCAAACCCTAGAAATTAGCAGAAATGAACTTGTGTAGATCTAGTTGAGCAAATCACTTCTCCTTGATGCACCACTTGGTGTAGTGGACTCATTTGGTCATGTGAACATGCTCACAAAAGTTGGGGTCAAGGAGAGAAAGTTGGTAGTACAAAGTTGTCCAAATTTGATTCTGGTCAGAGAGGGTTTTGGGGCATTTTGGTGAACCAAAATGACCTTGATTGACATGAGGCTTCGCAAGGTGATCACAATATGCATTTGTGACTTGCTGGATTTTCCTTGGATTTTTATGAAAATATTTCCTGTAGAAATATTTCAAATCCTTGAAATGGGCAGAAATGGTTTTGGGAGGTTTTGTCCAATATTTTGATCATGACCATGTGTTGAAACTCTTATATGTGGGAAATATATGCCCACTGGGTTTCCCTGATTTTTGTCAAATATTTTTAAAACAATAAAATAAGTTTTCCCTATTAAAGACCATTTCTGGCCTTAAGAAAAAGCTTTTAAATAAAATAGGAAAATAACTTTTAAAATTATATTTTTGTGGTTTAGGGGAGTCCTACATCTAATAGGATTCAAATATACCTTTTGAAAGATTTTTCACACCCCAAATCAAGCACGTGCAGTGTAATCCTCAATTCAGGGGGTTTTGGAAAACTAATTTAAAAAAAATACTTTTTTGGCCAATTTATTTTTGTAAGAAAATACTATATTGAACTATACACATGGCATGATCATTGGGCAGAAGTTTGGGGCAAAGATATGAAGTACAGAAGGTGGAGTGGTTGACTTTAAAGAGCACTTGAAAATCACAGAGAGAAAACCAACTCCAACATAAAAGCCAAATAATGCAAAAGTTTTTGTTGGTCCTAATTTTTATGCTTTATTAATGCAAATGAAATGTTACAAAATGCAGGGTGTGACAGACCTACCCCCCTTACAAGAATCTCGTCCCCGAGATTCCCAAACTAGGCTTTAAAGAGATACGGAAACTCGGATCGAAGGTAGTCTTCACGTTCCCAAGTTGCTTCTGCTTCAGTGTGGTTGCTCCACTAGACCTTGAAGTACTTGATGATGCGGCTTCGAGTGTGTCGCTCAGCCTCATCAAAAATGCAGATGGGCCTCTCATAGTAAGTCAAATCAGACTGAAGGTCAATGGCTTGGTGATTGACGTCCTTGTAAAGATCAGGCTTGTCTGGAACTTGGAGACACTTCCAGAGTTGTGACACGTGGAATACGTTGTGCACATCGGATAGTTCAGGTGGAAGTTCCAACTGGTAAGCCACTTCTCCTCGCCGTTCAGTGATCTTGAAGGGGCCGATGTATCTTGGTGCGAGCTTTCCTTTGACATGGAAGCGCTGGGTCCCCTCGAGAGGTGTGACCCGGAGATAGACATGGTCTCCAACTCGGAAGTTCATGTCTCTACGACGTGAGTCAGCGTAGCTCTTCTGCCTTGACTTGGCAGTCTTCAAATGCTCTCTGACAAGCTGGACTTGCTCTTCCGCTTCACGGAGGATATCGGGCCCAAAGACTAGTCCTTCTCCGGTCTCTGACCAATTGAGGGGTGTGCGGCACTTCCGTCCGTATAACACCTCAAATGGTGCCATCTGAAGGCTTGACTAATAACCGTTGTTGTAGGAGAACTCGGCAAAAGGGAGACAATCTTCCCACCTAGCTCCATATGCCAGGACATAGGCTCGGAGCATGTCTTCGAGTATCTGATTCACTTGTTCTGTCTGACCTCCGGTCTGTGGGTGGAAAGCAGTGCTGAAGGACAACTTGGTCCCCATGGCTTCTTGGAACTTATTCCAGAACCTTGAGGTAAATTGGGTTCCTCGATCTGACACAATCTCCTTGGGAACACCATGAAGTCTTACGATTCTGCTGATGTAGAGGCTGGCTAGCTGGTTTCCCTTGTAAGTCATTTTGATAGGAATGAAATGGGCTACTTTGGTCAAATGGTCGACTATGACCCAGATGGAGTCATGTCCCTTATTTGACCTGGGTAATCCAGTGATGAAGTCCATTCCGACTTTATCCCATTTCCATTCAGGCACCTTGAGAGGCTGTAACAATCTAGCGAGTCGCTGATGTTTAGCTTTGACCCTTTGGCATATGTCACGCTTAGCGACGAAAGTGGCTATCTCTCTCTTCATGCCATGCCACCAGAATCTTTCCTTTAGGTTTTGATACATCTTGGTCCCTACAGGATGGATGGAATACGGGGTGTCATGAGCTTCTTGCAAGATCAAGTTCTTGAGCTCAACCTTGTTGGGTACGCAAATGTGATTCCCAAACCACACAATTCCTTGCTCATCCTCTGAGAATCCTGGGGCCTTGCCTGCCTTGATCTTCCTCTTGATGCCTTCAATACTTTCGTGTCCCTTCTGAGCTTCCTTAACATCATCCATCAGGGTAGGCTTAACTTCGAGGTTGGCCAAGAATCCTGGTGCAACCAGTTCCAACCCGAAGCTTTCAAATTCTTCATACAAGGCGGGTAGCCTTCCCTTAAGCATAGCATTCAAGGAACAAGCCTTCCTGCTTAATGCATCGGCTACCACATTAGCCTTCCCGGGGTGGTATTGAACACTAAGGTCATAATCCTTGATCAACTCTAGCCACCTTCTCTGCCTCATGTTCAATTCCTTTTGAGTGAAAATATACTTCAGACTTTTGTGATCCGTGTATATCTCACACCGTTTCCCTAGGAGGTAATGTCGCCATGTTTTCAGGGCATGAACTACAGCTGCCAACTCGAGGTCATGAGTAGCCTAGTTATCTTCGTGAGGACATAGCTGTCTGGACAGATATGCTACGACTCTGCCTTCTTGCATGAGAACAACTCCAAGCCCGGCTCTCGACGCATCACAATATATCACAAATTCTTTGTGAATATCAGGTGTGGCCAGAACTGGGGCGGTGGTCAATCTCTTCTTCAGCTCCTGGAAGCTTTCTTCGCACTTCGGCGTCTATTCGAACTTCTTGTCCTTCTTCAGGAGCTGGGTCATGGGTTGGGCAATGCTTGATAATCCTTTAATGAACTTGCGGTAATATCCCACTAGTCCGAGGAAGCTTCTCACTTCCTTCACATTGCTCGGGGTTTGCCATTCAGTCATGGCTTGAATCTTGGTGGGATCCACTGACAATCCTTCGGCAGTCAATTTATGACCCAAGAATTCAACCTCATGCAGCCAAAATTCGCACTTGCTGAACTTGGCATACAGTTGGTGCTCGCGAAGCTTGTCTAGGACCATCCTCAAGTGTTGCTCGTGCTCTTCTTCCGTCTTTGAGAAGACAAGAATGTCATCAATGAAGACAACGACAAACTTGTCCAAATATTCCATGAAGACATTATTCATGAGATACATGAAGTAAGCTAGGGCATTGGTCAATCCAAAGGACATGACCGTGCACTCATACATGCCATATCTGGTTACAAATGCCGTCTTCGGAATATCTTGGGGTCTGATTTTCAGCTGGTAGTACCCAGATCTGAGGTCAATCTTGGAGAACACCTTGGCCCCATTGAGTTGATCAAACAGATCTTCAATCTTGGGAAGTGGATACTTGTTCTTGATTGTAACTTCATTGAGGGAGCGATAGTCAATGCACAAGCGGATGGTACTGTCCTTCTTTGCCACAAACAGAATAGGTGATCCCCAAGGGGAGGCACTAGGGCGGATAAATCCCTTCCTCAACTGCTCTTCCAGTTGCTTCTTTAATTATGCTAACTCCCCCAATCACATTGTATAAGGCTTCTTATAGATGGGTCCTGCTCCGGGTATGAGCTCGATGATGAACTCAATGTCCCGGTCAGGAGGCATTCCCGGTATCTCATTAGGAAAGACATCGGGGTATTCGCATACTACCGGCACTTGCTCCAATCCAACTTCAGTCAGACAGTTGACTTGGTTGGCTTGAGCATAGGAGGGGTTGGAGGCAAATTTAACTTTGACTCCTTGGTCATTGGTCATAGTGACAGTCCGGCTGGCACAATCTAACAAGCCTTGGTGCTTGGTGAGCCAATCCATTCCTAAGATCACATCCAAGCCTTGCGATCTTAAGATGATAAGGTCTGCTAGGAAGTCTACCCCATTAATGACAATCCCGACTCCTTTACATCCTATCTTGGCTCTCATCTCTGCTCCGGGGGTTTGTACCACCATAGAGTTATTCAGGGGTGTAGGGGTCATGCCACTTTTTAATGCAAACTTTTGGGTGACAAATGAATGCGTGGCTCCAGAATCAAACAAGACAGTTGCAGGTGCTGAGTTGACAAGGAACGTACCCAGCACGACGTCCGTGTCTTCCTGGGCTTCTTTTGCAGTGACATGATTCACACGACCCTTGCCGTTGTTGGTCTGGTTGCGGGGAGCTTGGTTCCTTGGTGGCATTCCGCGGCCTTGTCCTGGGTTCTGCGCACTGGGGCGCGGGGCGTCGGGCTTCTTGTTGGGGCAATTCTTGGAGTAGTGTCCTGGCTGACAACATCCAAAGCAAGTGACTTGGTTGGGGTTGCTGCTCTTGCCGGCACTATTATCGGGGTTGATGTAAGCTGGCCTGGGGTTGGCATTCTGCTGAGGCTGATAGTTGGTGCGGGGTGCAAGGGCTCTTGGCTGCTGATAGGTTGGCTTGACCGGGGCTGGCTACCACGGGCGAGGCTTCTGGTTGCTGGAGCTACCCTTGCTGATCATCTTGCGCTTACGGGTATCATCCAAAGCACGTTGCTTGTCCTCAAGCATGAGTGCCTTGTTCACCAGATCAGGAAAGGTCGGGCAGTCACACACAACAAGCGAGTACTGCAGAGTCTGGTTAAGGCCTTCCATGAAGCGCTCCCTTTTGGCAGCATCAGTGCTGACATCCTCAGGAGCATACCTTGAGAGAACACTAAACTTCTGCATGTACTCCTTGATTGTGCTACTACCTTGCTTTAGGGCTCGGAACTCACGCTTCTTGATGGCCATGATTCCGGAAGGAATGTGGGGCTTGCGGAATTCTGCCTTGAAGTCATTCCAAGTGATGTTTTGCTCAGCATGCATGGCCTTGTATCCATCCCACCAAGCTCTAGCAGTGCCCCCGAGACAGTGAGCAGCATACGCCACCTTCTCACGGTCCTTAGTGCATCCGACTAGTTCCAGCAGATCCTCAATGGTGCGGACCCAGTCGTCTGCATCTAGGGGTTCAGCAGTCTCGATGAAGGTGGGTGGTGCATGCTTCTTGAACTCTACCAACGTGGAACGTCCATTGCCGTTCCCCGCCGACTGGCGGTTGACGGCCTGAGCAATCATCTGGAGGGCTGCAGTGTTGGCTTGGCGTTCCTCTCGGAAGGCTTGGAGAAGCTGAACCATGTCCACGTTTGGAGGTGGTGGCGGTGGTGGAGTTTGTCCTCGGGCTTGGTCCTGGCTGGCTCCGGCTTCTTGTTGCTGGGTAGAGGTACCAGTACGTGTTACAACAGGCATCCTGTTGGAGCAGTCAAGGTCTCATGATTGGAAAAGATGGGGAAAGCAATATAGATGGGACGCCTAGTAAGGGGGTTGGTATGATACTAATTGTTTTCATGCAAGGGCCAAAAGGCCAAACACATTTACTAAAGTCCAAAAGGGTGATGTAGTCGCTTACAAGTTCCCAAAGGAAAGCACGACGTCCATCAAACACATCAAAAGCAAACACAACACTACATGGTTTCATATGAACCATTACAAGGACTCGACTTCGCATAGGGGTAGACGACCTATCCTACCGTAGGGTTTACTAACGGGCATATCCAAGTTGCTAATGATGCCTAAGTGGTGGAATGCTCGGTCGCGCAGTCTGGCTCTTCTGGGTCTTCCTCCTCCTCGTCAGTAGCCTGACTTTCTTCATTGCTTGAAGGAGTGGGGGAGTGGAGGAGCTCAACACGGCGTTGCTTTGCTGGTGGGGTGAAGAGCTTGCGGTAATCCCGTGCGCTCATGTGGTGTTGCTGTGGTGGTTCTCCATCCCTTGGGGGTCTTCCGCCTCTGTATGCGATTGCGGGTTGTCCAGGGGGAGCACCTTCCTTCTTGATCCTATCCGTCTTCCCTTGTGCTTGGATATGAAGTGCCTTGGTCTCATGAAGTTCCTTTCGGAGCTCCATTGATTCCGAGGCCAAGTGTTGTGCCAAACTATCGGCACAAAGGCTGAAGTAGGTCTGGAATCGGAGTGGGAGTCCTTCTTCTAATGGTGGAGCTGGTGCACTGCTCTCATCCTCACCTTCCTTCCGATAAGGCAAGAAGCGGGTTGCCAACTCGTCTGCCTTCTCTGGAAGAATGTCTCGGAGGCGGGTGAGTGCCTTGAGGGTTGCCGTCTCGACGGCAAGAACCAGAGTTGCCATCTGGGGTCCCTCGAAGAACCAGCTTGTTGGAGAGTCATTAGCCTTCACGATCACTTCCACATGATACTCCGTCTCGGTGTCATTGATCCAATGCTCATGGTAGGTGAAAATGGGGGCTCGGTGAAATTGGCACTTCTTGAGGCTATCCTCGAGAAGCACGGGAAATCCGGTGGTCAAGAAGTCTTCGGGTATGGTAGCCATCTACAAAGGTTTGATGGGAGGGGTCAATCAGGGAAATATATCTTGGGTTGGGTAAGCTTTAGAAAAGAAGAGAAGTTTAGATGGTCTCAAGCTAACTAACGTTCATGCTAACTAAGGCTTCCTACAGTCAGGATGGCTCTGATACCAGCTCTGTGGTGACCCCGACTCATAAGTCGAGATCACCGAATGCACGTGTACAGTGATCCCAGAGATCAATGCTCACTGAACACATAGAAGCTGAATAACAAGAGTCTTACATCCATACACACCGTCCTACACAAATTATGACCATTATGGTCAAGTCTTACATTGATAAAGCCTTAAGGGCTGAACATCAAATGAAACATAAGTAGCGGATCTCTTAATCGATAAGTAGAACCCATGCCATCTGCCTTAACCCTACAGACATTCTGACTGGGAAACGTCCTAGTTCGCATGTTCGTCTCCAAAGAACTCTTCTTCGAACTCCGGTTCTTCCATGCCTGGCCAATTAAATAACCAGTGGCAAGCCAATGAGTACTTTGAATGTACTCGCAAGCAAGCCATGTTTTGGTCCAAGATGTAACAATGCATGATATAGGTAAATTTTTGCAGAAAGCTAGTTTTGAGTGCAATGACATGTTCAACAACTTGTAAGACATGCATCAGGAGAATTCAAGTAACCATGACGACATGTTACAGATATCAACATAAACAGAGTGGGCATCAACCCATCTCAATCATGTCAAGTCCTTTGACTTGACCCAAGTAGTTCTCCCCACTTATCCAAACACACACACTAGTTTGTAAACATGTGGACGTAGCCCAAGAGCGGTTACCCAACTGTCCTTGACCATGGACACGGCTATTCGAATAGTTTTACACTATGCAGAGGTTGCAAACTTTACCCACAAGATTCGGGGAACTTCTGTGTCATCCACGACCCGCGATACCTCAAGTACCCGGGGTAAGCACCCGATCACTATCTTTCCCTAGACGACACTAACAAGGAGTCCACTTGTAACGCCCCGGATCCGATGCGCCAGGTGTCTGCCAGTTATTCTTCGTTGTTGCCATGTCATTTGCTTGCGTGTTGCATTTTATCATGTCATCATGTGCATTTCATTTTGTATACGTGTTCGTCTCATGCATCTGAGCCTTTTCCCCGTTGTCCGTTTCGCGATCGGGCACTCCTATGCCCTCCGGCGTTCCCCTTTTCATCTCCTGTCGTGACTGAGTGTTAAATGTTCTCGTAATGGACCGAGGCTTGTCAAGTGGCCTTGGTATAGCACCGGTAGACCGCCTGTCAAGTTTCGTGTCATTTGAAGGTCGTTTGGTACTCCAACGGTTAACCGTGTAACCCTGATAGCCTCCTTCTCTTTGCAGCCCAACACCCCTTCAAAGTGGCGCAAAACCCATCTAACTCCCCTCCATGCTCTCGGTCGTTCGATCACGATCGTGTGGGTGAAAACCACTCCTCATTTGGACTCTCCTAGCTCCCTCTATCTATAAATATGCCCTTCCCCCGAAATTCGCGGATCAAAACGCAGACGAAACCCTAGCAAATCTCCCTCCGTGCCGCCGGACATGTCCGGACCGGGCCGGACACGTCCTCCCGCCGCCGCCCGACGAATTGCCGCGCGCCACGTGGCCCGCCG